>NW_026652278.1:32972236-33035429 GCF_009828535.3 Hylobates moloch
TGATGATGATGATGATGATGATGATGATAAATATAAAGGCTTTCTGAGTAAAGCAGCCATAAGATTGGCCTGTGTATGTGTATAAACATGTACACATCTGTGCTAGTGTACATAAAATCCTAAGACAAATTAAGAGGTGTATGTGTGTGTGTGTGTTTTAAGCAGAGAAGTGCAAAAATTGCAGCCAGGTAGCACAGGGGCAGAGGGTAGTTCTCTCCCTGCCATCTGGGCAGTGGCAGGGGCTGGGGGTTGACAGAGCTCACCACTGCCTATGCCCACACAGAGGGCAGCATCTGGCCCTGCATCCGGTAATGAATAGGCAGCCCTTGATTTGTTTCATACTACAAGAAAAATGTAAGGATGATTGAGCTTTCAGGATTCTAATTTTGCTCATTAAAAACATTTACCTTCTAATTTGAAAATCAGAACCTTTACCAGCTAATAGGCATAAATGATGAATAATGAAATCTAGGAATTTGAGAACGATGAAAAAGGTATAAAATGTATCACATAAGTGACTGTTTAAGAATTTGGGTGTGGGTCTTACGGCCATCCATTGAGCTGAACTTGGTCACCTAACTAAGCCAAAGGGGCAGGGAGAAGTTGAGGCAAGAATGGGATTGCACCTCAGTCTTTTTCCATAGAAGTTCCCATAAAGATGAGAAACACATTGTCATGAGTTTGGGAAACTGGTTTTCATATTTGCTCTTGTCAGGCAAAGAATAAATAGAATTTGCAGTTGTCCAGTTAGTTGGGGCCATTGCATCAAATAGATTAAGCCCAAAGTAATTTTTTCCTGAAATTTTTTTCTTAAAAACTTTTACTCCTTAGTAATGGAAATAACTGCAATGATTGTCAAACTCCCATGCTTCCTTAGAATATCCAGACATGCCAGACAAGAATAGACAGATTTCATTTGAATTTGTTAAGTATTTGCTCACTTCTCCATTTCCTCTTTCTTCTTCGTCTTATCTCCATTTTCTCTCCTCTCTTCCCCTCCTCTTCCTGTTTACCTCTCTTTCCTCTCCCTGTATGACATTTAAGAATCCGTGGAACCCTTCAAATGCATCAAGTAAGGACTTTTTGCCCACTATCATTTCATTTTATCTTTTAAAAAAACTACAAAATGCAAAGCACCACAACCTACGAAGATGCCATGAAGCCCAGAAAATGCCAACCTTCAATTCCTCAAGCAATAGCAGGCTCATCCAAGAGGAGTGTGCAGTTATACAAAGTACACACACACACACAGCCACAAGGGCTGGGCTCTCAAAGTCGACAAAGGGGCAATTATCTGACTAATTCTGCTCAATGGTCAGATTAGTGAATCATAGAGGGTCTTTTTTTCTGGAAATACACTGAGTGGGCCCTCTTCCTAAATCCATCTGGGCTCACGAGGGACCATGATTCTCACTGGCATTCATGATACACAATTCTGTTCACAGAATATCCTTTTGGCTCTTCAAACTTTTTTATTTAAAAATATTTCAGGCTGGGCACGGTGGCTCACGCCTGTAATCCCAGCACTTTGGGAGGCCGAGGCGGGCGGATCACAAGGTCAGGAGATCGAGACCATCCTGGCTAACAGGTGAAACACTGTCTCTACTAAAAATACAAAAAATTAGCTGGGCGTGGTGGCAGGCGCCTGTGGTCCCAGCTACTCGGGAGGCTGAGGCAGGAGAATGGCGTGAACCTGGGAGGCGGAGGTTGCAGTGAGCCGAGATGGTGCCACTGCACTCCAGCCTGGGCGACAGAGCGAGTGAGACTCCGTCTCAATAAAAAAAAAAAAAAAAAATTTCAATGTTTGTGCATACACAAAGCAGAATGCATAGCATACACACTGAAATAGACACATAACAAGAAATACAGACTTGCTTATTACTACTGCAATAATAATAACTAGCATTTATTGAGCACTTAATACCTGCCAGGTGCAATTCTAAGCAGGTTTATGTGGACTCACTCATTTAACCCTCATGAGAACTTATGAGAGACCTACACAATTATCCCCCACATTTTATGAGTGAAGAAACTGGGGCCCAGAGAGGATATAAGGTGGACCCAGTACCCTCTAGCCAGTGAGTAGGGAAGCCAGCTTCAAACTCTGGCAGTTTCTCCCCAGAGCCTGCTTTCTAACACTATGCCACATAGCTTTATGTGAATTGCCTAGCACATATGCTAAGCACCTACTTGCTTCTGAATGGATGAATGAAAAGATAAATGAAGAAAAAGCCACATGTATTAAGAACCTGACAGTCTCCCTTAAAATGGCAAAGTGGACTCCCTTAGAGAAACCAGGTCTAACAGGCAGCCTAAGCTTATTTGGACAAAGTGATCTGCCCCCCTGGCCAACTTTTGGGTGAAGGAAAACTCTCACCAGCTGTGCTTGTTCCAATACTAGCTACTCTAACCACCAGATCTCCACCTGACTTAGAGCCCAGCCCAGCCTCCTTTCAAGCCAGAAATCAGACTCAAACACATCAAAGATGCTTTCTCATGACAATACTTTGTTTCCTGGAATATTTTTCTCTGAAAACAGGTGTTTCCCAATGTGTTGATTCTGTGCCTGGATAAAAAACTGAGAAATTCAATCGATTATGTGGACATTTCTAAATCACCAGATCTTTGGCATCATATCGACAACCTTTATAGACGATTGACTGAAGTTTTGGTTTCCATCCAGATGTTTGGGAGTTGCCACAGTCATTAACCTGTTTGTCAGCAAGTGCTCATGCATTTCCAAGAGGCATAAGTGAACACTAAAAAGGAAAAGAGTAGCCCAGAATAAAACAGAAAAAGGAGGACAGGGGTAGCAGCTATTTGACAAAACCAGTCAAGCAGGCAGTGTTCTGGGAATGGGTTGCTACCTTAGAGATCCATTAGAAGGTGGATCCAGCTCACAAGAGACTCATGTGTTTAAAGACCTTTAAAAACCTCATACAGCTGTATCCTCAACTGCCTACCGAACTGTACCCAATCAGATCCCTGCAAGGAGGAACTGATGGATCAATCCCAGAGTCCAGCATAGACAACAGCTTGCCCATGGTGCGACCAATCCACCCTCTGCATACTGACACTCTCTGGAAGTCTGCGTGCCTGTGCGTTTAGCATCTCTACGTATTGTCAGTCCAAGCTGTGGATTCTGCAAAGCTTGGCATAAAGCCGGTTTGTGACTTTGTACATGTACCCCTATTTGTGATTTAGTACTCTGTCTTCTATCATTTCTCCTACCTCCATTTCCTTTCCTGCTTGACTTTTTAATGCTATTTACAACTTCCTTATCTAGAGAGCAGCATAGCTATCTTTCAGTGTCTCTAACTGATATACCCAACTAATTTTTCTTGTGCAGGTTTTCTCTCCCCTCGACTTAATTTATGTTTTTAGTAAATAGGAAATGTAGATTGTTCCATTCAGTAGCATTTAGGATTACCACTTTTATCAAGGGATCATGGCACTAAAGGACTCCTTGCAAGGGACATTTGTTTATTCTTATGAGAAACCGGCTCTCCTTACGTGCAAGAAGGCTGCGTGCGTGCAGGCGTGCATGCACAATGTCCTCCTCGGTTTGTGCCTCTATGCTTCACTGCCCCATGTCAATGCCACTTGGCACTGGCAGGAAGAGCCCAGCGAAACCCCAGTATGGACAGCAGATGACCCTCAAACTGCTGGAGATAAATCCAGGCCCTTGAACCTTCCTGATGGCCACTTAGTTCTTTTTTTTTTCTTTTTTTTTTTTTAAATAGAGATGAGCCTCACTATGTTGCCCAGTCTGGTCTCAAACTCCTGGGATCAAGCAATCCTCCTGCTTCAGCCTCTCAAAGTGCTAGGATTACAGGTATGAGCTGCCATGCCGAGCCTGGCAGGGCTGCTTCCTCCAAATTATCTCTCTTATGTACTCCTTCATCTCATAGCCTCAGAGGAGGCTTGTGATATTCACGAGTAAGATTTTGGGGGTCTATACTCCTAGAGATGTGAGTTGGTAGGGAAGGAGGGTGGGAAACCAGAATAATGTCTCCCTATATTCCTGGTAATCTATTGCCTTTTTCTCCTTCTCTTCAATTCTTTCTACATCTTCTCCCCATTTACTAACTCTATTTGACCTTGAACTCTGGCCTCTCCTTTCACACAAGAATCTGTCACAAGGGGGACAGCACCTCCAAAGAAGCAGTCACCTGACCTGACAGGCCTGGAGACCAGTAGCCAGAAGGGCCAGCCCATCACTCCACTCCTGGAAATAAATCCCATTGTATTTGCATTTTAATTTTCCACATAAACAAAGGCCCAGAGTACTCGCTTGGGCAGCATCACTGGACGAATTTAATTAGAAATGAAAAGTTTATAGGGCCCTCTTTAATGCGATTAATGCTCAGTTAACATTTATCACATTCAGATGCTGGAATCGCCTTTTCTAAGCAGCCACTGGCCATGAAATGAATTTCTCTCAACTTTTTTTGTACCCACCCTGGAAGGTCATCTCCTAAGGGAGTCTGCGTGGCCTTCCTGGCTGTCTCCATGGGGCCAGGAGTGACCTGATCCACAGAGCCAAGTTCAGAGGAAACGAGGGTGGGGGAAGAAGGAAAGTGTATATGCTGGGTGGGAGGGCGGAGGGTCGAGAGTGCAGGTGAGCACTGTTTCTACGAGGAGCTGAACCCTAACCAGGGCTATACTCTCCGCAGGAGCTAAGTGTTCAGCCCCAAAGATGGGCTAAACGACTTCATAGCCCCTTCCCTAATTTAAAAAAAAAAAAAAAGATACCACACCCCACCCCGTACAGTCCATTTCTGTGGCCAAAAACTAGGACTTAGCGAGGCATGTCTGTGTTGATCACATCTGGCTCCCACTTCTCTCTTCCTGTCTTCTGCTGTCTCTCTTCTACCCTCCCCTTGCTCTCATCTGGAGTCTGCTAGGGTTTCCCTTCCAGGACCATTGCAAATGGGTAGGAACCCGAGTCCCAACCCCAGTCCTACCTCCTTCTCTCTGGCTCTCCCAGACTCCAGACAGTCACAGTCGGAAGGCTGCCTGCCCTAGTGTCAGCTCCTCAGAGAAGCAGCGGGGAGTGGGGAACATGAAACCTCCATTGGTCCCTAGAGGAAGGATGGCCTTCCTTATCTTATCAGATTCTCCTCACTCTTTAATTAGAGTCTTCTGAGATTGGCCCCCTAACCCAAACCAGCTAACCCGAGGAATGAGGAGGAGGAGGAGGCGAAAGAGGAAGAAAAGTAAGGGACTAGGGGAATGGAGAGTGGTATCCACTCTGCAAATGATAAAAGGAGGTGACTATCTTGACCTTTGTCTCTGCCTAAATACATGCTCCCTTTGAGGACGTCAGCAGACACACAAGAAACAACTGCTTCCAGTTCTCCTAGGGCAATACTAAACACACCCTTCACCCTGGCCATCACACATGGCTTGGTTCACTCATCCAGCAGAGCAAATGCACACTACTCACAAGCATTCACATCCCCAAACTTGTGCATGCACACAGACCAGATGTGTAGGGACCCTGTGTGTACCTTTCAGAACCCCCGCTCATTGACCCATCGGGATGTCTACCGTCCATTCAACCACGTGCTCTCCAGGGAACATTAATTAACATCCCAAACAGGCAGGCCATCCAAGTGATAACAGGGACTTTCATTCTGGGACCAAACAATCCCCTTAGCCGGAAGCCTTCTGAATAGCAAACCACTAACTCCCAGTTTGACAAGACTGACTCCTTTCGAGAGCTCCCTGGGAGCCAGGGCCATTTCGACAGCTTCCCAGGGCATAGAAGCCAGGCCTAGCTGGATACCACCAGCACACATAGTCTTTCCAAAGCAGAGCCGTGCACAGAGGCTCCCAACACATCACCAACTTCTCTTGGGACAACACACTAAGGCAGGCACCACTGCTTGCCCTCCAAAATTAGGATCAGAGCTTCTGGACTAAACAGGCAGAATGAGTGTCTCCTTCCTGACCACCTCCATGTCCGGCAGACCAGAAGCTGTCTGCAGACTCCTCATGCCCTTCAGCTTCTATCGCCTGCCTGCCAGGTATGGGCTGGGCAGCTGGGCCCAGCAAAGACCCCCGGGCCAAGAGGGAGCACCAAGACCAGGGAGAGCAGCCCCCAGTGCTCACTCCCATTTGCTCATGCTCAGGGGCCACTTTTGTTCTCCCTTTCTGCCTGCTCCCCTCTCTCCCAGTCCTCTCCAATCCTTCCTCTCTGATTTCTTGACTCTACTGTGCCTGCAGGGTGAACACAGTTCTCCTCCCAGCCTGCTGCCCTGCCTTAGCCCTGCCAGGAGCCACCGGTCCTGTCCCTGGCTTGCTCTGTTCCCAGGTGGCAGCAGAGAGAAATCTGTGGTTCAGGCAGGACTGAGGGCAGGCAGAGGAGGAAGTCCAGAGCAACCCGGCCAAAGGCTCTGGGTGGAGATGGCTATCAAATCTGGTACCCCCAGCAGGCAGGGGCCTCCCTCCCTCCCTTTTGGCTGCTCTCCTACTCTCCCTCTCCAGCCTGCCAGGGACCAGGCTGGAGCCACTGCTGGCCTGCCTCACAGCCTGCTGAGAGGGGCTACAGCCAGGCCATTGCAGCACACTCATGAGGTTCCCTCTCAGAAAGGGCTGCATAGCTCCAGCCAGGCCGCTATCCCTCCCATGCCACTTCCTTCGCTCCATACTCTTCTCAGAAACCTGCTTACCTTCCTCTTCCCCTTTCTCCTTCATCACCTCTGGGCCTCTCCTCAGGGCCCATCAGCCTGTACTACCAGCTGCCTGGAGCTCAGGCTTCCTCCCACCACCCCCAAGACCTTGCAGGGCCACCAAAGGCTCCAGCTCGGATGAGCAAATCCAAGCTCCCTTTGCAGGCTCTGCCATGCCACATCCTGCTCAGCCATGTGCTCCAATCCTGAACAACACTGTCCAGCCCAAGGCAGCACCCTTCCTTCCACCTCTCAGCTTCATCGCTTCCTGCCTCACTCTCCCAGTCCTCATCCTCACTTTCTGCCCCTCCATACCCACACCCCACCTCTCCTCCTCTGGCTATAGGGAGTCATAATCTCTCCTCCACTCCCTTCCCCAGGAGCTTCTGGACCAAGGGACCCGGGAAATGTCCCATCCCCTTCCACCTGCATGGATGTTACTGCCCTGGTCTAAGGCAGAGAGGTAAGTCCATCCAGTCAGGTCAACCAAAGGCTACTGAGTGCTGGCCAATGGACGGAATCAGGCCCAAAGTTGAGTTTTATTCCATCTGCACAGAGTTTTTAAAAATACAGTCTTCCCGAATCACTGCCTATAGGCAGGGCCCATGTGCTCCAGCTGTTTGTCCAGTTCTCGCCACTTTTCATCTCATATTCTGGAGCCTCTTCCTGCTGGGGCTGGGGAGTCTTTTGTGCTCATGACTCCTGGAGCCATAGTGTGTCTCCATCATTGCTTTTGGCAAACCCCAGTCTGGACTTCTGGGCACTGCTTTCCTTCCCCCAACATCCCTACAACAAACCTGAACTTTTCTAGAATGGAATGGCACCTGACTTGCTCCCCCTGCCCTGCTCTCTTTCTGTCTCTTTCCTTCTGTCTTGGAAAACACAAAATCTGTTCTCATTACATTATCTCTCAGAAAGCAAAAGAAAGGGCCTCATTTCTCCCACGGTTGTCGCGGATGTGCCATGAGGGGACCCTGGCTCTACAGCCTCGCCTGTCTACCTCTTTCCTGCACACTTCCTCTCTTACCTGAGAGTTCCCAGCCTAAAAGAGGCTGCTCCCTCTCCTGCAGGACCAGATCATTCTTCTTTAGCTTCCCATACCCTCAACAGCTCCCCTGTGCCCAGCCCTCTACAGGAGACCCGAGGCTGCCTCTGCCACCATGCCTCATCTACACCCCAAGTCTTCTGCAGTGGCCAGCTCTGCATTTCTCACAAACAGTAAGCCTCTTCCTATGCCCCTCGCACCTGGATTATTGAGGAAAGACTTGCAGGCTGGCCCTGGGGTGAGCTCTGCCCACCATTGTGTCCCAGTGCTGCTGCCATGCCTCCCACTGTGGGACCACAGCTTTGGAGGAAGGATTGTGTTGGGAAGAGCGTCTTCTTGGCTGCTTATGCAACTGGTCCCTAACTAATCCTGCCAATGGGGCTTGGACCCAAGTATCAAAGTAAGGACGGACAGCTGGTCGCACAGCTCTTCATCACAAAGGTGGCATCATTGTAGCAAAGCCCCTCTTATCTGGGGTTAACTGGACTACAGAGTGTCACAATGCAAATAACTGAAGGAAAATGTGGCTCCAATTTGCCTAGATTATGAAATGAGGAATCTTCAGCCTAGCCTTATTGCTGCTGCCACCCCGTCCAATGGCCCAATGACTACTCGCCAATTGATCTGATGGCCCAAGTACAAGGTGTCCAGCCTTGCCTGTGACTGCAGGTCATGTCCTTTGAGCCTTTGTCCCTTTTCTCCTCTTGGCCTCAGAGCATTTTCACCTCAAAGCAGACATAGGTGGGCACCCACAGACACACACAAATCCACACACACAGAAGATATCAACTTCTACACTGCAAACCATCATGAATATATTCAAGCCATGCCTTGCTAGCCCCAAAACAAATAGCCTGTTCCACAAGAGAAAACCATCTCAACCTAGTAGTTCAGTGGTAGATAGAAAAGCCAAACGTGATTTAATTTTTCAGCTGTCTAATATTTCACTTGCTATTTGGGCATCAGTTGTGAGACTCTATTTCCCACTTCTCAGTTTCAGGAGCCCTTTCCCCTTCTCTAGACTCACCTGCATGGCTGGGGAGCTGCACTGGGGATAGCTGCACATGAAGCTGCTTCCCCTGCAAGAATCTGAGCTCTGGACATCTGGCCTGGAGGGGCGAGGGAAGTGTGAGAAGAAACAGCAGGGATGCAGAGAATTGGCAGGTCGGATGAGCATTCTTTTGAAGGACAGGAAGTGAAAAAGAAATTCTCTTCAGTGTACAGATGCTCCTTAACTTACAATAGGGTAATGGCTCGATAAGTTGAAAATATTGTAAGTTGAAAATGCATTGAATACATCTAATCTATGGAACATCATAGGTCAGCCTAGCCTACCTTAAACATGCTCAAAACATTTACAGATGGCCAAAGTCATCTAACACAAAGACTATTTTATACCAAAGTGTTGGATATCTCATGCAATTTATTGAATACTGTACTGAAAGTGAGAAACAGAATGGTTGTTTGGGTACTTGAAGTATAATTTCTACTGGATGCATGTCACTTTTACACCATTGTTTTCCTCTTAATACAGAAACTCCAATTCCAGGTAGACACAAGGAGGGGGTGAAGATAGACTTGAGTATTAAGAGGCAACCCGCGGAGTAGCTATTGTTGGACACCTAAGAAGCTGGGAGCGGACAATGGGGCTCCTTCATCAGTCCTGCTAAGAAGACTGGGAAGCAGGACCCCTATCCCATGTGGGCTCATAGGAACCCCCTTTTCAGAGGGGTTTTAGGGGGTGTGGAGTGTGATTAATCTTCCACACCAGTTACTACTATTGTTCCTCTTTCTGTAGAAGCTGTAACATTCTAATCCACAAGCCCATGCCATCATGCATAGTCACACTATCCCATGTGAACCAGAACAAGCCCATTTCCCAAATGCTCTCCAAAACACATGTTTCCTACGACCTCAACTTCCAACTTTGCCTCTCATTCCCTGGGTCTATTTTGCACAATACTCCCCATCTAATACCAACATGCATGTGAAGCTATTGCTCTCCCCTGCCACATCCCCACCCACTCCCTAATCTCCCCTACTCCAGGCACCCCTGTTTCCCTTCTCTAGGGGCTGCTCCTGTTTGGCCCCATCTCCACTTGGCTAATTCCCCCTGTGGCCCCTCTATTGAACTGTAGTGCTGTCCATTTCCCTGTGACAAGGGCTCTGGTTACAGAGTTATTGATTGGTTTTCATGCAGACAGATGGGCCCTTCCCGGGCTCCCATCGAAATCTCTGGCTGTATGGGCTGATTGTTGCCTCTCAGGGTGTAGGATTGCACTGGAGACCACCCTCCACGCAGCCTCCTTTGCCAGGGCCATGAACAGTAATAAATGGAGGCAGCCTGAGCGATAATAAAAGCAATTGAGTAGGTTACCTGTGCAGACACAAGATTTATGCCTCATCATATTTGATGTGATTGTTTTATTGAGTTCTCAGAACAGTTGGGACACTATTTATTTATTTATTTATTTTGGGTTTTCCCTCTCTTTTCTTCTTTGCATCACCTTCTGAAATGCACCTGGAGCTGCTGTCAGGCCCAATGCCTCCCGTCTGCCTCTTCTCGAGAGTCGCCAGCTGAGGTAGGAAGGCAGGGCAAGCAGCCATTGCTCTCACCAGAAACCCCTTTTGTAGCCTGAACGCCCACAGAACCAGCCAACAGGGAGACATTCAGACCAACAGGACTGCAGGCCAGGAAGCCCAGGCTAAAACAACTACAAAAACAAAAAGGGGCTTTTCAGGAGGACAACTCCAGCTCATTTTAAGGAATGAGAATTTCAGTCATCATGCCTGTTTCAAACGTTATTCCGATGATGGGTAACCTCACAGTAGAGGACTGTCTCTGGGAAAGCACAGGTGAGTGAGGCCTCTCTGACAGAAATTGGTGCATTGGTCTGCTATTTGTGGGCCCAATCTGCTAGGCTCAGGCCACAGAAGGCGAGTTCCCTGTCCTTGTTTCTCCCATTCCTCTGTGGATAGAAGTCTTTTTCTGAACTCTCCAACTTGTCCTGTCTCTTTGCCATGAGACCAACAGCCCTGAACACCAAACAGCTGCAAAGGTATGGAGATGTGGTAGGCAGTACCACCCCTCTGGCCAAGCTTCATGCCAAGCCAGGTCCAAGAGTTGAATAGGCAATGTTCTGGAGCCTGAGTTTCAGAAAGGGAGAAACAGACCCTAGCCCGGAACATATCTTCAGCATTCCCCGGGCTAGGATGAATAGCTCCCAGCTTATTTGGAAAGGTCTTTGAACGAACAACTGGTAGACCATTGTCATCCCACTGCCTGACCCAAGGGGAACAATGACCTGAGAATGACTCAAAGACCTGAGAATGACAGAAGAGGGACACCCAAATGACATAGGATGGAATTCCTTAACACAGCCCTGGGTTGCCACTGCTAGGAGAATGAATGTACTCACCTAGAGCCTAACAGGCTAAGAGAGAGTGTGGATAGTGGGAGATCCATGAGAAGTTGATTCTGGCAGGGTCCACTCCAAAGATCTAGGGGCAGAGAGTGCCCTGACTCCAAAGAGTGTTAGGCAAGCTAAAAAAGTTAGAAGGTGACACCCTTATTGTCAGCTCTTCCCAAAAGAGCACCCTCAGGGGATTGCCAGTAACCGCAGACTCTACTTGGGGTCTGTGCCTGTTCTTTCAAAGGAGCTGTATTCTCTGCCCAGAGTAACAGCCAAACCAGAAGACTTTGGCATATAATCAGGAAAATCCCTCCTGCTTAGACAATTGCTCAGCGATGTAACTAGGTGACTTTTTCCTTTTTCAGTAGCATGGATCTTCCTCCACCTCTCCCCTCTCCAGGCCATTTTCCACACCAGGTTTCAATCTAAAGTCCCCTGTTGATAAACACCTGCCCTTTACAGCAGCGGTGTACAAACCAAAAGCTGGCAACTCCATGCTCAGCCATTGGTAACCCAATGTTTAGCAAGATTCAGATAAATTCCACATGCTAAGGAGCCCAGTCAAGCCTTGAGATTTTTCACAGTGGTCTGTGGGAGGGGGGAGGCCTTCCTGACCCAGTCCTCTCGTTCAGAGAGGCATTTCTGAGCATTTGCTAGTGCAGAATACAGGCTGGATGGCCACGCCTTTATTGCAGCAGAATCAGAGAATGCCAAAACCATTTTTAAAGAGTGAAAAAAGCAATTTAGTTTATAACCATAACAGCATATTTCAAGTGTGGCGACAGCATCTGTTTTGGGGAGGAGAAGATGAAAAACCATTGGCTCAGGTGGGTGAGCATGTGTGGACTTCTTTTCTTGCCAACCACCAGCTCATGCACAACCTTACTCATAACTGTTATAAAGTACCTAACACAAGTGGGCAGGTCACTACCAACAAAGCTCTAAACTCAAGAACCACCCATTCCCCAGTGCACCACACTTTCTGCACACAGGAAAATCTCCAGGCTCTTCCTACAGTAAGTGAGAATTCCCAAAACTGATAAAAGGCAAAGTTTCTGATATAACCAGCACTAGCAGAAACATCCTGTTTTTATCAGGCTTTTGGGTGAAACAATACATCTCAGATAAACCTTCCCTCTTCAGAGCAAAAAGCACCTACAGGGATGAAGATGAGAGCATGGTTCCCCAGGTGGATTTCTCCAGCCCCAACTCAGCAGCACACTGGGAAGCCCCCAGAATTCTTTCCAAAATATGAACCGTGAGAGGATTCTGGCCAAAAGCAAAATTTGGAATAGTTTTCCTGCTCCTTGTAGACAAAGCCAGCCATGAAGCCTAACTGCAGACCCAGGGTGGGCTGCCCATGTTGTTGGTGGCTTATCTGTTCCTCTCCTACTCCCTCTCCATCTCCAGCAACGCCTGCCCACAGATGGCTATTTCTCCACACCCAGAGGAAGCCTGTGTGCCCCTCAGGTGATAGGGCTCTGTGCTGGGCAGGTTCTGCAGCTGTCACAGCTGTCAAGCTGAGGCTACTCTTTCCCCCCCCTCATCTCACTTGTGGCTCACTTGTCTACTTTGTCCTAATTCTGGTGGGTGCACCTCAAGACCTCTGGAGCTTGATCCTAGGGTCACCTGGCCCTTGCTCTCCATGGCTTTTCAGGATAGAAGCATTTCCAAACTTATGCCTAAGCCAGCTTCCAAAATCATCTCAGCCAATGAGGGGTGCATGTTGTCGGGGGAGGGGCACGGGGTGTCGGACGGGGCCACCACACCTGACTTGTTGCGCCACTCCTCTATCCCATTCAAGAGAAACAAATTACCTAAATCCTACATGCCTCAGGTTTCTCCAAAGGCTTGAAAATTCTATTACTGACAACAAGCATTTCTCTTAAATGTTCTGCAGAAGACCACTACTCAGTCCCAGCAACACTGCACGCAGCAGGGCCACTCTTGGCCCTTGGCTGTTCTTCTCTTGAGATCTCAGTTCCAACTCACTCCCAGGACCAGCAGTCAGCCAAGAGACTGAGTCTCTACATGGCTCATAAAACAGTGCTTTGTCCCCTTCCCCTCCCGAAGTGCCACTCTTGCCTCAGCCCAAAGCTGCCCCAGCCTCCTCTCCTGGCTTTTAAAGCAAAGGGCTTATTCCTCTCCCAAACCACCCAGCGTCTTTCTCCAGCTCCTTTGGAAGGTATCTGAATGTCAAATCGCTATGCTTTCAATACCTGGCTGAGCCAGGCCGAGGGAGCTGGAGGGTTTTCGGAGGGTGTATAATTAGCTGATCAGTATTATGTTACCCTGTTCATAACTGAATAACCATTTTAATACAGATGGCACACACTGGGATAATTTCTGGGGTCGCCTCGCAGTACATTACAGCACGAGTGTGGCAGAGGGAATCTTCTTTAGCCAAGGTACATTCTACCAGCTAATTTTACCTGCTGTTTTCAGGATGATTTGGGATAATTCCATATAATTTGTAAAATATTTTAAAAATCCTTGATATGTGATGCCAATTTCAGAATAAGGCACCATGTGAATTATTAGTTGTCCTGATAATGAGCTTATGAAGAATGCAAAAAATAACAAAGGTATGAGCTGCTTAGCCCTCTTTTCATTTTGGGGTGTCTTAAAATGGGGGGCCAAGGCTGGTGTGTGACTTGTGCAGGGACTCTGTGAACAACTGTCAGTTTGTACAGTTCTGTGATCTTGAAACCAGCCTGGGTTCCTGAGCCCAGTGCTGCTTGTATGTTCTGTAGGTACCACAGATAGGCATATTGGCACACCGGCTACAGTGGGCATGCATGGAGTGTGCACATGTGTTCTCCCTGAGAGCATGCTGGAGGGGTTTGCAGACCAGGAGACCTAAATATCCTGTATGTCAAGCTGACTCAGCCCTGTGTTGTCCTCACGTGTGTGAGCCTGTCATCAGTGCAAAGACTTCAGCCTAGAGACAGGCACCTTAGGTAGTTGAGGGTATCACCCAAGGTTCAGTCTCAAAGTCTGGAGTTCTCCCTTCCTGCTTGGCACTCCCTCCTTGTCCAGCTCCTCTACTCCCTGCCAGTTGCTGGCTGGTGGTTGGCATTTGTTCTGCAAGCCCGGATCCCAGTGCTTACAGGCCAGAAATTTGTGTGGAGCTGGCTAGCAAGACCAGACTCCTGGGAGGTGAGCTTTGTGGGAGCTGGCAGGGAGGGTGAGGGAGCCAGGACAAGCGGCTGCCCCGGGGAAGGAGCAGCCTTTAGAAAGGGCAGTCTGTTTGGAGGGATGAAT
Source organism: Hylobates moloch (assembly GCF_009828535.3). Lineage (NCBI taxonomy): Eukaryota > Metazoa > Chordata > Mammalia > Primates > Hylobatidae > Hylobates > Hylobates moloch. The sequence continues at coordinate 32,986,636 of NW_026652278.1, forward strand.
AGACACTGGTCATTTTAAAGGCTCTGGCTGCAGGCTGTGATTGTCTCTAGATCCCAAGGCTGGATGCTCGTAATCTTGGAGTCTTAATTACCACAAACACTTGGATTCATTTCCAGGACGCCGGCGGGAGAAGCCTGGCAGGGAATACCCAGCCCTGAACTGCAGACAGCCCTGTCTGTCTGTCTCTCTGCCTCACAGGTTCCCTTTCTCTGATGGAAGGATTTGGGGCTGGGAGCAGGGAGAAAGGGCAGAGGCTGGACAAAGAGCAGAGACTGGGCGTGGGACACCCCTGCAGGCAGGAGCCAGGAGCTGGAGTCCAGCCCTGAAAACCCGGGTGGCTTGCTCACCTGTTGATGGAAGAGACGCTGGGCACTGTGTCATTGTCACAGATGCCCTCAGCCAGGAGCCGGTCTCGGATCTCCCAGGCGAACATGGTCGGGTTCTGTCGTTTGTATTCAGCAATCTTGTCCACCACTTTGGGCGTCGCCACTTTGGGCTTGGAGCCACCGATCACACCCGGCTTGATGCTGCCGGTCTCGTAGTACCTGCGCCGGGAAAGCCGGCGGGTCAGCCAGAAGCGGACGGTGGCCTGGCAGGGGGGCTGCAGGTTCCAGAGCTGCCGAGCCACTCTCCCGCCTGGCCCGCCGAGGCAGCAGAGTGGAGGGAAAAGGCCCAGTGTGGCTGAGCTGACTTCCTGAGGGTGCTTGGCTAGGACGAGGAGCGCCGCGGAGTAGGAGGACAAGGGGTACCATCCCTCCGGGGAGACGGCCACACCAGGGGCTGGGTGCGCACCAGCCCAAATAGGCACCGGTGGGAGTGAAAGCCCAGCCTTTCATTTGGGAAGAGCAAAAGGAACAGCGCTGCAAAGTCTCCGGGAGGCCAGGGTTGAGGCACCACCTCGGGCCCTTTCCTACTGGGCACAGAGCATCTATGGGAACAGGACCCTCCTTCTGCCTCCCAAATGCTGCTGCTTCTCCTCTCGGGGACCCATTTTCACTCCCACCCCATTCCTCTAATGTCCCCCACCCCATATCTGCCTTAACTCCATTAGGAAAGTCATCCTTCCCTTTCTGAAGCCGGAAACGAGCTGCCTTCTCACCAAGGACCAAGGGCAGGGCAGGCACTGGGTGACACTGCTCCACCCTCGCTCCTGGGTCTTCGGCCACCATCTGAACACTCTTTCCAAAAGGAGCACCTCTCCAGACCCCTTTGGGGATCTCCCTCTCCGGCTTGGCGTGCTGGACTTTTAGCCACCTCTTCCAGCTGGAGACCCAGGGCTGGCCGGGGAGGTAGGCAAGATGTCTCCCGGGACAGCTGCGAAGCCCTCACCTGCCCAGGATTTTGCTGACACAGCCGTGGCTGACCCGCAGCTGCCGGGAGATGTCACAGGGCCGCACACCCTGGTGGGCCAGCTCCACGATGCGCTGCCTCACCACGTCGGGTAGGGGCCGGCCGTTCACAAACACCCCCCCGAGCTGGTTCACACCCCCGTGCCCTGCTGGGGAGAGACAAGAAAAAAACACAACACCCCACACACAGCAGGGACCCGCCATTAGTCAGGGTCCGCGGCCCGGGACCGGCGAAGGAAGCAGGCAGGGCGGAAGGGCATGTTCCCGAACTTGAGAAGAAAGGTGGTGGACTCCCACGACCACGCGGAGGAGTGGGGACTGGAAGCACGGACGCTGGGCTGAAGACTGGGGGCTGGGCGAGAGGGCGACTCAGGCCGTGCGATGCAAGGTAGAAAGCGAAGAGGGGACTGGAGAGAAACCAGATGACAGAAAAGAGGGGAGAGGGGAGAAAATGCCAAAGGGGAATTCATGCCAGCGGAAAGGACGTAAGAAAGCGAGGAGAAGGAAGGGCCTGGCAGAGGACTGGACTAGTGCGAAGCAGCATCCCGCCTGCGCCGCAGGCAACCAGGGAGCTGTCCGCGCGTGAGGGGCTTGGAGGCGGACGATTTGGGGGCGTCGGGGCTCGGCTGTTTATCCGAGCTCCCAGCACAGAGAGGGGATAAGTGCCTGACACATACACACCCCTTTGCTCTCTGCCTCTTCTCTAAAAAGTATTAAATTGTAATCGGAATTTTTCTACCTCTTTCCTGTGTTTGGTTTTGATGGGAAGTTTTTCTAATGTTATTTATCTGTAGGGGGACCGTATCTCTCTTTCACCTCCTTAGTATCTGAAGTGGAGCAAGGAAGGCGGATGAAGCAGGGGCCCGGGGTCTGCTGCGCTCAGAGACAGGGAGGCAGCTGAGAGCGGCTCCAGGCAGCAGGCGGAGAATGCCGGCTGCTTGGGCTCGCCTGCCTGCCGCGCCGCGCGGAGCCTGGTTGGGGCCCACCGTCTCGCCCAGGTGGCACGGCATAGGCCGCGCTGGCGAGTTAATAACTCTCGGGGCGCCCTGTGTAGCCGATCCAAACCCGACTCGCGTCCCTTTGACCCCTCAGACCTCGGCAGCTCCCCCAGGAAACCGAGCGGCTCGGGCGTTTGCTCTTTCAACCAAGAGAAGGGCATGGGGTTTCCAACGCGGCTCCAGCGCGGGCTCCCGATCTCGGAGCCGAGGCGGCCACTGGGTGCCAGGCCTGAGGGTGCTTCCTCGTGCCCCATTCTCCCTGGCCTACAGCAGTCTAGAAATCCTGCACCCAGAGCGATCAACCCGCAGCCGCAGTTACTGAGCAATCCAAGCGCAGAGACTTCTAGCGGCCGAGTCGGGTCGGCCCGGACTGGCAACCTGCAGCCCCTGCCCCGCTAGCCTCACGCGAGTTTCGGAGAAAGCGGGGACATCTGTGCCCCCCTCATTTCTCTCCTGTCCCTTTCTCGGGGGGTACCTAGAGCAAGCTCGGGTGAAACCCTGGGGAAAGACCTCTGATCGGGTTGCTGGGAGAGACTGACACCTCTTTTTTTACCCCCTTGCCCACCCCGTTAATCTCCCTATCTCTAGCCCCACTCCTCACCCTCCCCTCCCTCCGAACCCCGACCATCAATAATTTAGGCCCCGGGAGAACTCGCGTTACCGGTATGAAAAGGCGGCAGCTGCGGGCAGATTAAAGATGAATAATTCAGCCTCCCCGGGCTCAGGGCCCAGCCCCTCAGCCCCAATCTAAGGGGTGGGGATAGGAAGGGGACACGGCGGGAGTCCAGGGCTAGGGGACTGCAGCGAGCCGGCGCTGAGTCGGGCCTGGAATGCGCCACTGCCGCCGGCACCGACTCGGGCTGCGGTGTCTCACCCACCAGTCCACCGGCCCGCGGGCCCGCGCTGCGGCTCTCTCCCTCCGACCTCTGCTTGGCCGTGCAGAAACCTTTGGGTTTCAAAGTGGCTGCCCGCGGGCAGCCAGGACTCGGAGGAACCCCGGCGGAATCCGCAAAAAAAGAGAACGAGAGCTGTGGCAGCGGGCCGCGAGGCAGGCTGGCTGGGCGAAGACGGCGTGTGGACCCGGTTCCACTCCTCCGGAAAAGGACCGAGGCTTTCCGGCCCGCTCGCCGAGACCCGCGGAGGCCTGATGCCCTCGGCGCGGCTTTCCTGCGCTTGGAAATTACTTAGGAAAATATATTTTAACCCAGGAGTATTTTTAAACGCCCCCCGCCCCCCAACCGCCCGCAACGCTAAATACAGGCTTAGCGAAAAACACAGCTCTCCCTCCTCGGCTCTGTTGTCCTAAACACAGGTCCAAGCCAGGTCTAAAGTTTCCTTGTGAAAAGTTACAAATTATCCTTAATTATTAATCTGCAGATAGGGAGGAGTTTTCTATTTGGAATTTTATCTTTTAAAAAAAGCCTACAAAAAAATCTCAGAATAGTTTTTCAAGCTAAAGACATGGCATAAATTAAATTCGAATTTTATTAAAATAATTCCCTCTTCTCTCTATTTTTTTTCTCCTCTTCTCCCTTTTCTTCTGCAACATCATTTCGACTTTCTTTCTTTAATTTCCTTTCCCGTGTTTGGATTTCTCTTTTCCTTTCTTCTCAGCTTTGGCATTTGCTGTCCTTTTGTTCTTTCCCCCTCATTTTTTGCTCTTTGCTGACCCCCTGGCCGGGTTGCTGGCTGCCTGATCCTCAGTGGGGAGTCGGGAGTCTCGGCAAGGAGCCTCCAGAGCTGAGAGCAGAGCTGCACTCTGCCGGGGGCCCACCTGGAAGGCTGCGCTGCTGGCTCTCTCCCTGACTTCGACTTCTTCTCGGAACCCCTCTTTGTTTTTAGAGCATCCCCCAGGCAGAGGCAGGGAAAGATGACCATCGTGTCTTGACAACCTGGGATTCCCAACGTGAAGGGAAGGGGGAGACAAGGGAAGGGGGGTGGGAAAGAAAGGAAGAGGAAGAAAATATTTCAAACCAGCCAACAAGAAGCCTGTGCTGGGCTGGAAGGGCCTGGAGATGCTGAGAGATGAGGGTCAGAAGGGGGCACCCCACCCCCACACTCTTCTGCCCAATTGTCCTGACACTGAGGCTGAACATTCTTGGAGTCTCCTGGACCCCACGACTCTTAAGCTGGAGAAAGATAAAGATACGGGGAAACAGGAGAGGGAAGCAAACAGAGGAAGAGAGGAAGAGAGAAAAGACAGAGAAAACAACAAAACAACACCCTGAAAACTGCCTGTTAATTTGCCCCCCAGCCCAGGGCAAGAGGCTCACTAGGGAGAGGGTGGCTGGAATCAGGGCTCCGAGGCCGTGGATCCCATGACCTAAGAAGGAGCGGATGGAAAGAGCAAAGGCAGGTGATAGGCACCAGGGAATGTAGGAAGGCAGGCAGACAGAGAGGTAAGTATGGGTGACAGAAGGCAGGAGAGAAGCTGGAGGCATTAGAAACACCGGGCGAGGGAAAGAGAAAGAACGAAAAGAGGGACCAGAAGCCAGGGAGGCCTCCAAGATGGGACCTGAGCGCGAGGGGCCGGGGCCACGCTGGGACTGGACAGGGTTGGGACGGAGAGCCCCGAGCCGGGACAGGAGCCGGGCGCCGGTACTCACGGTGCATCGCGGAGAAGGGGTCTGCTTTGCAGTGCATATCCATGGGGAGGCAGAGGAGCGGGAGCAGCGCGGCCGCCGCCGCCGTGTCGCCTCGCAAACTCAACTTCAGGACTTGAGGAGAAAAGGGAGGGACGGTGGGGGAGGGAGGATGAGTGAACGCCCGGCTGCTGCGGGGCGCGCGGGGGCTCCTCCGGGTTGGCCGGAGCTTGCAACCGCAGTAGCCGCAACTTGCCACTGTCGGGGCTCGGGGCTGGGCGGTCAGCAGAGTGGACCCGGGGCGGTGGGCCGGGCCGGGGTGTACTGGGGGTGCATGGCTCGCGCGGCAGCTGCAGCCAGGGCTGAAGCCGGGCTGGGGAGGCGACTCGCTCAGCTGCCCTGGAACCTGGTCATCCGAGAGGCAGTGGTCGGAGAGCGCGCGGGGCGGGGGCGGCCAGAGGACGCCGGGAGGGGAGCCGGGCCTCTCCAAGTGCTGGCGAGTTGGCGAAGTTGGCAGAGAAGTAGCAATCCCGAGGATGTCCGAGCTGGCGCCTGCGGGAGGGGAGGGCGCGGGCCGGGCCCCCGCCCCCAGAAAAGGCAGGCGCACGCCGCCGCGGCCAAAGGGCCGGAGAGAGGGAGGGAGCCGAGCGGCGCTGGCAGCGCTGGGCTGGCCCCAGGTGGGTTGCGGCTGCTAGAAGACTCGGCTGGGGACTGGAGCCTCGGCTCCCGGTGTGTGTCTCTCTAAAAGCTGCAAAGCCCCCTCCAGACCCCCTCCCCCTCCCCGCGCCGGGAGATGGATGACTTGTCAGACAAAGGCAATAGATTCCACCACTCTGTGATTCGCCAGCGCCGGAGCCCCGAGCTTCGGCGAGGAGGGCCCCGCGCCTGTCACTCCGGTGCCGGCAAGGGGAGGGCAGGGGAGGGGGAAATGGGAGGGAGGGAGGGAGGGAGGGAGCAGCCGGCGAAGGAAGAGGGAGGGAGGGGAGCGGACCGGGGGAGGGGGAATGGGAGCCCGGGATTAAAACTACACTGAGAAACGAAACTCGCCGATAAGATAAACGTTAGATAAGGATAAAGAGCGGCCAGTCTAATGAATATTCAGGTAACGACAGAGGGCCTCGGAGCGCGCTGCGCTCTGAAGCCGGGCTCTCAGTTCTAACTCTCCCAGCTCTGCCATCCACTGGCCAGTGCCCTCCTGGGCCGCGCGGCCCCGGGCCCAGTGCGCATCCCTAGCCCCAACCCCACCACCCTCGGCTCTGAGTTCCCTTCCGTTCCTTCCCGGCTCTTCCTTCCTCTCTTTCTGGTCCTTCCCTTTGGCCTTTCCCTCCCGAGGTACCTTCCCACCCACGCACCCCCCACTTCTCATTCCACGGAAAAGTGTCCAGCAGTTTGTCTTGTCCCCTCCCGTTCCACGCGACTGCGCGCAAGGCCTCCCCAGTCCCCTTGCCCACCGGGTCTGGGCAGTCCAGAACGCTTGGTTAAGAATCGAGCTGAAGACCTCCGGCGAGTACCCACCTGTCTCGGTGGGACCCAGCGGATGGCGGGAGAGCCGGGGGACTTGGTATCTGAACCCTCGGGTGACTGGGAAGGGGGGCAGGGGAGGGAGACAGTGCAGAGCTGCAAGCTGCAGGTCGCTGGCGGCAGAGGATGTGAGAGACGAGGCTGGCTCTCCCCGGCTGGGGAGAAGAGGAGGCTGCGGACACGGCTGAGCTCCGCCCGCTGCTAGCTCGGTGGATCTGGGGCGAGCGCAGGAGGCGCAACGCACGGGGACGTCCCCACTCCTGCCGGAGCCTCCGCAGCTCTCTCTGGCACTCGCTCCCTTGCTCACTGGGGTCCGCTCGCACGCACCAGGCAAAAGAAGCCCTTTGTCTCCTAACTGGTTAAGTACAGAATATCCGGGATATCTTTATGAAATATTTTCCCTCGTCTCATAAATCATCTTGGCACTTCAGCTGATGTTTTAACTCTCTCTCCCTCCTTCGCTCCCTCCCCCCGCTTCCCTGGGTCTGCGAAAGGGCGGCTCGGCGAAGCCTGCGCAGCGCTCTGGCAGCCCGGATCCGAGGTTTCTCCAGCCCCTGTCTGCAGCTCTGGGCGCCCCGCGGAAGCGCGGCGGACTCGCCCTCCCCTCCCTCTGGCCGGAGCCTGAGCGGCAGATAGCATGGGGAGAGATGCACCTGCCTGACTCAGCCTGACTACTACTACTGGGCGTCTTGTACCCGGGTTTTCGGGGTGCCCTTATTCCTCAGGAGGAGCTCAGGCCAGGCTCAGCGGGACGGGGTTCTGAGCCTCTCACTCCTGTGGGGCCTGGGTCCGCTGGGATCCTGGCATTTGCCCTCCCTCCTGTATCCTCCAGAGCCCAATAAGCTTAATCCACCTGCGAGGCAAAGTCTGGGAGGAAAACACTCCTCCCCGCCTGCCCCTCCCAGCCCCTACCCCACTTGGGTGGCTAGGCAGGTTGGTTCTCTTGGGCTAGAGGTTGAAAGCGCAGGGCCCAGCCCCTAAGGTCAGTCTCTTCCTCTCGAGGCCTGCAGATGGCGCTCCCGGGTTTGCTTTGGCCTCACAACCCCACGAACACGCACTAACTTCGTGTTGGGAGCGAAGAAGGAAAACAGTTCGGGCAGCCGAAAAGTAACAGCTCCCAGGCCAGAGTGCAAGGGATCTCAGGTGATATTAGCTAGCACAGCCTTGGCTTTCCCCTCTGGGAAGTAATTAACCCAGAACTGGGGTGAAGGGAACGTTGAGAAAGGGTCCTTATTTAGAGGAGCTCAGAACTAAAGTAACCTTTGCCCCAGGTCTCTCCAAGTTGGTCATCCAGGAATTTGTCTCGGGGCATGTGAACTACTGGAGGAACAAAGCTGTGAGTAGAACCCCCCTTCCACACAGACACAGATTTTTCTAGAACCAGCTAGACATGTTCCTATGTTACAAGTACCATGAAATGTGGGTGCCCACAACAAGCATTTTCACATGTTGGGCGAGAAGGATTTTCCATTTTGTAGAGAAGGGGACTTAATGCACCAACTGTGCTGGAAGTTGTCCTCACACACCTGTCCTTCACATGCACCTTCTGAGGAGTGAAGACCCTTCTGATAGTCCCATTCCCAGGTAGCCCCTGAGAGTCCCCCCTGCTACTGGGATCCTCCCCCCAGCACTGCACTAGCTGGACACTCACTCTTCCGCCAGGCCGGCTCCTGGCCGCTTCCCCATTAGCTCCAGCCCATTCCTGGGTCTAGAGAGTCAAAGAGTAATGCTCCCTAGTGATTAGGAACCCCTTTTCTCCAAAGCTCTGCCTTCTCCTAGGGCTCCAGGATGAAGGGCTGGCCTTCATCCAGTCACTGGCCCCTCCTCTGACTCCCCCTTTTCTGTTCTCTTTCTTCTATAGAGTCTAGTAGAGGGTTGGGGGAAGCAAGAAAGCAAAAAAAAAAAAAAAAAAAAGGAAAGAAAGAAGAGGAAAGAGGAAAGGGGAAAAGAAAGAGAAAGAAAGAAAACAACCCAACCCCAAACACTACCCGGGCTCCGAGGCTCCGACCTGTCAGGGTTGGTTGCTTTTCCCGTCCGCCTCTAAATGAACCTTTTCTCTCTGGTGTTTTCAAAGCGGCCCTTCCACCCCCCAACCTAGGGGCATTTACACTTCAAACGAGGAGCCCGCCTCCCTGCGGAAATTTAAAGGCAAATAAACTTTTGGGGAGTTGCTCTGATACCCATCTCGGGATTTGCTTCATTAGCCGCCTCTGTGCATCTGATCTGCCCAATAAATCTTCCTTGTGGATCTCGGCTCCTTTGCCTTCTCGGCTCCCTTCCCTGCCAGGCTTGCCCAGGCGCCTGGCGGCCCCCACCCTTGCCTCCGCCCTCCAGGCCGAGCTACTGCCGGCCTGGCTGTCTGGCTGGGCCGCGCCTGCTCTGCCTGGGTGTAGGTGTCGGCGTGGCGGATAGGCACCCCGCACCTCGAGTGTACCCACCCACCGGCGCCCCAAGCCGAGCCGAGCGCGACTCCAGGGCTCTCAAATGCGTTTCTGGGCACGTTGTGCAAAGGTGAAGTGCCAGTGTAGACCTAGTCCACTGCCCCGCTGCAGCCACCCGCTCCCGCTCCCTTCCAGAAACCCTTTCTCCCGTTTTCCGGTTTCCAGTTCCCTGGCCCCAGCGTTTTCTGCCCAGGCGAGAAAAGGCAGAGGCGTGGTTGCCTCTCCTCCTCCTGCAGGTCCCTGACCCGGGGCCCAGGCGCCCGGCCTCCAGCAGCTTGGGCAGGCGGCTGAGCCTTGGTGAGACGGGCGGGGGCCGCGGGAGCATCCCAGCCGCGCCGCTCCCCCGTGGCCAGGAACTGCCTTCCTCCTTCCACTTCCCGGGGAGCGGCTAGGGGAGTTAGGGCCTGGGTCTGAGGGAGGGGATTAGAAATTCCGAAATTAAATGCATCTCCCCAGGAAATGCTCCCCACAGTGCGGACCAAATTAAACGCATTAAAGTTCAGAGGGGAAAAAGCTGTTTAGAACCAAGGGGAGGAAACTAGTCCGAAGGGAAGAGAAGCAAAAGGGAGCGGAGAGAAGGAGAGCAGAGCTGCAGCTCCGCAGCTGAGCTTCATTTCTGGATTATTCCCACTTTTAGAAGTCACCACCAAAAAGAAAAATAAAAGTTCTTCTGACAACCGAACTCCAGAGCCGACCACCGAGGCTCACTCGCCCTCTGGGTCCCGGCGCACCCCAGGGCGCATACCCTCGGCTGTCAGATCCCAGGCAGCCGAAACTTACACCCCAGCCCCTTCCGCAGAGAGGCCTGACCGGCTCCTGCCCGGCCTTTCCCCCTCCTCCTTCCCATTCTCTCCCCGCCCCTCCCCCTGCCTGGTCCTCGGTCACGTTGGAGGATGGTTTTTTTTTTTGGAAGAGCTTCTGGTACAATATGGAGCACCATGGGCTGCAATTTCACACTCCACAGCACATTCCCCCTAAAGCTACTTTCTTTTTTTTTCATCTAAGACCCCCTAATTTCTGCTTCCTCGCTCCCTCCCTCCCTCCTGCTCTCACTCTTCTTTTCCTGCTTTTGTTCCCAATATTTGGGCTCCTTGCGTGAAGCCCGGGGGGCCTGACTCCCAGCTGGCCCCGCCCGCTCGGTCTGTTGGTCCTGTGGAGTCCAGGCGCACGTGCTGGGCCTTTATCCTCCAGGACCCCTCCCCCTTTAATCTAGCTTCCCCTCACAAGAGGTCTTTGCGACCTGCCCAGCCCTTCACAGGCCCTTTGAGGAGCAACAACAATGCAAGCCACTTGGCCACCAAAGCTGCCTCTTAGTGGCACGGGCCAGCCAGGTGGCTGCCGCCCATGGGCCACTCTACTAGGGAACTGAAAAAATAGTGAAGCTGGGAGAAACCCAGCCAGCAGATCTAGAGAGTAACAGTGAAGGTCCTGTCCAACAGAGAACAAGCTAAAAGGGCTAGGAGCCCCGTGAGGCCCTGGTACTTCTGGCTCAGACCTGGACACAGCCTGTACCCCCTCCCTAGATACCCATGGACCTCTGCACAGCTAAAGGGGCCACTCACCCCACAGCCTACAGGAAAAAGCGACAGCCACTACATACACAGTCCCTTTGCTTCTTTGAGCCTCCGTTTTCTCACCTGTAAAATGGGGATAATTACGCCTGTCTTGTCTACTCCATGGAGCTAATCAAAAGGCATTTTGCAACCCAGACATTTCTATAGTAGATTATGGAGTAAATGGCCAGCTTTCTGAACTCTTATCCTTCCACAAAGAGGTAAAGGAAGGATCTGAGCGCTAAGGTAGGGCAGGAGGTGGCGTTTTCCACCCAACTTCAATCCTATAAAGGTTACTGGGGATTCCTCCCCGTGCCGCCTTCCTGTTTTATTTTGTTTGTTTCCCTTTCTATTGGCTATGCCATACCTGTCCAGGTTTATCGTTCTTCCCTCTGTCTATCCCTCCTGCCACTCCTCTATTCCCACTTCCTGCACCCCCCTCCCAACTGCACTAGCGCAGCTGCTAGACGATCGGTTAAATTCCTCACTGCCCACCCCCCAACCACCATCACCAACAGCCGGGTTAATTGTGGCCTCAGGCGCTGTCCTCTTCAGCCAGTCCGCCAAAACCGTCGGGAGGAGCTGGCCCATTGGCGGAGACCTAGGGAAGGAAATCCCGTCCGGTCCGGTTCCAAACAAAGAAAGTTGGTCCTCCCAGGACCTGCAGTTAATCAGTCAAAGCCAGAGCGGACAAGAGACGGTGGGAGAGGCCTGGCGGGGAGGAGGCTTGAAGGAGGGAGAGACAGGAGGGGAAGAAAGAGGACCTAACAGAGTTGCCGAGGGAACTGAGAAGCCACCACCTGTCTCTGGGAGGCCTGAAGAGGCTGGTTTGTGCGAAGCCGAAGTCCCCACCTGGCCAGCTGTCCCCTCCCCTTCTCCCCTAGGCCGGGCGAGAGAGTCGGAGGGAGGCTGAGTGTCGCTGGCGGAGTAATGATTAACTCTCTTAGCAGCCGGCCCGGAGCCCGCGGCCTCATCGGCCTGTGGTCGAGGGAGACGGTGCAGGCTGACCCAGGACGTCCCTGGCGTTACCGCCACTGTCATCGCCGCCGCGACCGTGGGACCTGCGGAGGGTGGGGGCACGCGACAGCCGGGGGCAGCCGAAAGGGAACGGAGTGCAGGGCCAGGGGAGCACACTCCAGAGGCCGGGAGACCAGAGCGAGCGAAACAGCCACAGCCGAGATACAGGGAAAGGAAGGGTCCCCGCAGGTGAGCGCGCGCGACCAGGCCGCGCTGGGCAGAGTTGGAGAGGGGCGGGAGGACCCGGGCTGAGTTTCCCGGAGTTGCGAGCCGGCACCAAATCTACGGTCTCGGATCCATCCGCGGCGCGCCCGCCTTTCCTTCCTCCTCCCCCAGCAGCTGTGTGGATGTGAGGAGCAGGCGGAGAGCGTGCCACAGCCGGGAGCCGGTAAGGCAGGGGGACCCGCCAGAGAGACCGGGAGGCCCAAAGGGCAGGGCCGCCGAGGCGGGGACAGGCTGCGAGGTGGCTGGAGACAAAGGACCCGAACGCAGGGGAGAGGGGACCAGGGGCGAGAGCGGCTGGCTGAGACAAGGGGAGACCCGAGGAAAAGGGTGTCGTGGGACCTGCCTGGGTTTGTCCACTCCTGCCACCTCCGCCCACGTCCAGTCTGGAGCTGGGACGTCCCAGGGGTTCCTGGCCCGCCGTCTTGGGGCCTCGGGTCGGGGCTAGGGCTGTTGCTGAGGGTTGCGGTGGCTATGGGGGCCGTGTGTGTGTGTGTGTGTGTGTGTGTGTGTGTGTGTGTGTCCGCGGGGAAAGGGGGAAGGAGGGCCCTCGCTGTAGGGTGAGACCCCTGCCCCAGGCGACTGCCAGCCTCTGCCCTCCAAGGTTCAGAGCCATCCGTTCCCCCAACTTGAAACAAAAGGGCTGAATCGAATCCCTCAGGAGCCAGGACAGGGTCTCTTTCTGGAAAAAATGCTTTGGTTTGAGACTTGCATCTCAAGGGTCACTTGCATCCAGAATTATTTCTTAACTTTGTGTAACTGTCCCTAAAAAAGAAAAGCTGCAAAGTAAATCTTGGAAAGAAAAAAAAAAACTCAGGTTCCAGGAGTTCGCTCCGCTAGGTCTAGACGGGTTGGGAGGTCTAGACCCGCGGGTAACGAATACATTGAAGAAACTGATGGAGGCAGGGAGCCCCTTTCAATTTCTGAATCAATTAAGGAGAATTTCTGATGTGTCTCTTTGGGGGCTGAGCGTCTGGATGAGGGGATCGTAGGAGTGCGCTTGAGTGTTGTAAGGGCGTGTAAAAAGTGCCAGGGGGTGGCGAAGGTTGTATAGGCAGACAGCTGTGTTCCAGGCGGGGCTGAGATGGGAGCTGGGGACCCATATCCAGCACCTCCCCCTCCCCTCCCCCTTTGCACCTCTGCAGAGGCTGCTCCGAGGCCAAGGCCTCCGCAGCCTCTTCCAGCCGGGCCGCCAATCAATCCTGCAGGTCAACACAGCAGTTAATAACTGGGTGAGGAGGTCTGGCAAAAGAGGGCGGGGAGGCATCAGGCTGTGTCTCCCCCAGGCTCTGAAGGCCTGGCGCCCGAATGGGGAGAGGGAGAGAAGTCTCCCAAGGTAGAAAGAAACCTGGGAACTCAGTGCAGGCCAGGGAGGGAGCTCAGGGCCCCAGAAGGCAGAGGCAGGGGACCAGCGTCAGGGAGCCAGAGAGCCAGCTGGGACAGGGCAGTGCAGAAAAAGCGAGGGCATAGAATAAACGGCTTATTTTTTAAGTTCTGGGGGTAGAGGCAGCAATAGCCGAAGACCACAATTGCCCTAGTTGCTGATTCAATCCCCTTCCTCCTTCCCTCGCCCTTTCCTGATGGTTTTCGCTGCTCCGGAACAGGCTCAGCGAGACTAAGTAAAACCCGCATCTTTCGCAAACCCGGCTGCGGCAGTTGCGCCGGGGCGTCCGGCAGGCACGTTCGGTCACGCGCGTCTGTCATTGTCATTTTAAACTAGCCGGATGAGGTCCAAAAGGGCTCGGGGCCGTCTAGGGGGGCAGGGCCTCCAGAGAGTTGTGCCCCGGCCAAACGTGGCTACCGAAGAGATGAGGGAGGGGGCGGTGAAAAGAGAAAGAGTCAAAGGGAGAAGGCGGCTGGGAGGGCGGAAGACTCTGCAGCTCTGCTCGGTGGGTCCGCCTCGAAGTGCGGTTTCCTTTTCCCAAACACAGCCCTGTCTCCTGCCCAGCTCCGCAGCTCCTCCCCGCCTTTCCCGGAGCTGCTGCTGCCTGGAACACGAGCCCCGCACCCGCAAAGGCGGGAAAAGAGGGAAGGGAAAGGAAGTGCGGTGCGGAGTCCGACCGCTGGCCGCTGTGCCACGCGCGCCGGGGGAGCGGCTGCCCTAACCCGTCAGGCACAAGTAGGTGCAGGCACCCCTGGGTAAGTGGAGAGTGCCCTGGTCTCTTCTGTAGTATCCCGAGGGCCAGGAAATTTGGAATAAGGACGCTGACAGGCACTCAAGGATGCCCCCCATCACACTGGCTTCTCCTTCCCGAGGTCCGGGGGAGGAGGCCTAGATGCCTTGCTGGGAGACTTGCTGGGACTGAGAACCTGGTTCACAAACCTCAGGCTTGCAATGCAGGCAGAGCGCCTGCCCGGAGGGAAAATGGAAAAGTTGGAGTCTCGGGAGCTTGAACAAATGGGACAGGGAAAGAAGGAGGGCTGGGGACAGGAGGTATCAAGGGGCAAAATAGATTCAGAAAGAGTTTGGAAGAGAGAAGCCCTGTGCAGAGAGGAAGAAAGGGGAGATAGCTTCTCAGGAAGAAGGCCCAGACGTTAGGTCTGTCCTTGGGCTGAATATTTATACGGTCGAGGGGGTGCACAGATGGGCTCTCAATTGAATTCCATCTTCAACACCATCAGAGATTGATTTTGTACTCGCTTTTAATTTTGCCATAATTAATTAGATCATTACAACTGTTTGCTATTGATCTTCCTACTTAAACCTCTGGTGCAGAGGGTCTGCCCAGAGCCCTAAAAGCTCAGGTGGCCACAGTTGACACTCCCGGGGGTTCAGGTTTCCCAGTGGGGACAAGGCCCTAGCAGGGGAATTGGGTACAGCCCAGGGATTGGGTCAAGAAGCTAGATCAAGTGTAGGGCTGGGGGTGGGACCTGGGTTATCAGCTGAAACAACTGGAACCTGAGCTGGGGGAGGGGAGAGCAAGGAATGAGATTTGGGAAAGGTGAGGAGTGAGGCAAAAAAAGGCCTCAAATTAGGCCTTGACCTCTGTGGAATTATTTGGAAAACTCTGGAAACCTGTTCCAACCCTCTCCCTCCCCCGAAGTCCAAAACTAAACTTGGGTGCCTGGCTTCCCACCGCTGTAGAACACCAGGGCACCTAAAGGGCAGTCCAGAGCTGAGTTGGCAGCCCTGGGGGACAAGAGAAGGAATGAAGAAAAAGAGAGCAGCACTCTACTCCCTTAGCCCTTCGGGTAAACATTTTCAGATTCCTCTCCCCACTGGGTCCCCTGGGGCCTGCAACCTGTCCCCATGCTGCCCTTGATTTGGGGGTGGGGGGACAGAGCCTTCTCCCTACACAGGTTAGGCTCATCTACATTAGTGTTCGTAATCGAATACACAAGACCCTACACACAGGTACACACAGGGTTTCCCCACCCACTGGCATAGGCGCTGGCCCAGCTCACACTCCCTTCTTACTGGAAGCGAAGGCCTTTCTAATGCTCCCAACTTGGAGGAAGTTGTGCAAAATATCTGTATGCCCAAAGTAGAACGAGAAAGTCCTAAACATACAACAGAAAGGAAAAAGCCAAGTTCTGCAAAGAGACCAAGCGAAGTTGTAGAACTCACATATTCTGAGTGGAAAGTTTTCAGAAGGTTTAGAGGACACTGGGAGGGACGGCCCAGGAGGCCCCAGAGTCCGCAGAGCCTCAGTCCCCAGCCTTCACAGTCGCCCGCCGTGTACTGAGCACAGGAATGAAAGAGGAGAGGAGCCCGCCCCGGCCCTGGCCGCCCCCATCCCTCTCCCCCCGTCCTCGCCCGCGGCGCGGACGGGTCTCTCCGGCTCTTACCTGCCCGACCCGCGCGCTCTTCCATGCTAGGCTCCCCGCCGCCGCCGCGTCCTGGGCCTGGGTCTGGCTGTCCCGCTCCTCTGTGGCCCGACAACGCGTCTCGCCTTCGCCGCCGCCGCCCGGAGATCTGGGCGCAGCCACCCAAGACCAAGCGGCTCAGATAACCCTAGCCGCCCGCCGCCTCGGCTGCGTGCTCCTCCCGCGCCCGCTCTCTCACTCCCGGCCGCGCAGAGGCTCCGGCACCCCGAGGAGCCGGGTTCTCCGCCCCGCGCACACGCACCGAGGCTTCAGCCAGCCGCAGGCAAGCAGCCACCCTCGCTGCCTGAGGCGCCCACGGACCGCAGCCCAGCCTAGACGCCGGCACACCCTCTCACCCCACCCCCTCTTCTTCACTGTCACACGCCCCCGTCCAGACCCAGAGCCTGGCTCTCGCCTACTCCCCAACTTTGTGCGGTTCCCCTTCCCCACCACTCTCAGCTCTCGCCTCATTCCACTTTCTGGAACGTGAGGCTCCACAGCCTCCCTTTCCAGGATCTCCACAGACGTGCCCTAACTTTCTCAGGCCTCACAGTGGTTCCAGAAGGGCCCTGTCCCCACTATGTTCAGGGTGGAAGTGCTCGCTAAATCCCTCACAGGTTCTCCTGCTCCAGGAGCTTTTTTATTTTTAAACTGAATAAAAGAAAAAAGTTCTGGCTTCCTTGCCTTTAAAGAGATGGCGAGGGCCAGGGGGAAAGGGAGGAGGAACTCACCCCTTCCAAGCTCCTGCCACACTCACAGGGCCACCCGCTTGAGCCATGCCCGTCCATAGCATTCTGGTCCCAAGTCTCTTATACCCTCAGACTCACACCCTCCTCTCCCAGCACACTGACACTTCCAACCCTGATGAAAGGCCCACTTTAGCTTTGCCCCACATCACTCCCTCCCAACCTGGAATTTACACCACTCACACCTTAGCCACAAGCTCTCCCTCAAAACTCTCACACCCCCTTTGCTCATCTGCACCCTCTTGTACTCCTACTTCTGACACACACACACCTTCTAAGCAACACAGCTCCCACTCCTGCTTGCCCCAGGGTTCCCCTTCTTCATTTGCTCCACTTAATACCCCACCCACATACCCTGGGCCTCCCACTCCACACAGCCTGGCTCACACTCCCGGGGGAAAACTGAGAGGCTATCAAGGAAAGTGCTGGGTACACCCCCTTTGGGCAGGCAGAGGCTGGGGCTGGCCCCATCTTGAGCATACCCCACCAAGCCCCAGGCAGGAAGGCACCAAGGCAAGCCAAGCAGCAGGTTCACCGGGCCCACCGAGCCAGCTTCCCTCAGGAATTGGAAAGGGACTCCCACCACTTCAGCTGAACTTCCTCTAGAAAGGTTGTATAACTAGGGACAGGAAGCCGGAGGGGCGCAAGAGTCCAGAGGCAAAACCTATATCATGGTTCTGTGACTTAAAATTTAAATATCTTTCTATAGGAATATAATTTTTTTTACCCTTTCAGGCAAATTATGGCCAAATTATCATCGTACTAATATTTGTGATTTAAAATGTCAGACCATGGTGGTGTTTTTTTTCTTTTTCATCAAACAGTGATTTTCCAACCCAAGCACACAAATACTTAGAAGCAAAAAAAATTTTTTTTCCACTTTGTTATCCACGGAGTAACATTTCCAAGGACAGGAATGGAGAGTAATATGTATACATGAGACCCTAGTTACATACACAAATTCTCACACCATCGTGACAAAAATTTCACACCTTCGTGTGGTCCCTCCGTTGCATACATGTGAGATCATCACACATGTCATTAGCCTCTCGCTGTCACCTACTCAGAACCACACCCACTGACACACAGGGGTTTTGGCCTGCTGAGTCTCACCTTCACTGCACAGCTCTTTGTGCCCTTTTGTGGCCTTTTCTCTGAAATAGTGATGATAATCCTTGCCCTACTAGCAGGTTTCTCATGAGATAGTGTGTGCGCAAGTGATTTGTAAAATGTGAAGTATGACCATACATACTTCCGGTGCTTTTGCTTCTGTTCTGTCAGAGACTTGAACTGAGGCCCAGCGTACCAGACACATACACAGGGAAGCGCCTACTGGGAACCAGGTGTTTTGAACTGGAAACACACGTACTCAGTGTCCCCTGCCTGCTCCTGAGCCCGTTGGTCACAGTTACCTGAACACAGGGCCCAGAGTTGGGGCAGTGCCAAGGCCAGGGCCTAGGCTCAGGGGAAGAGAGCTGAGGCTATTGTGCAAAGTCGCCTGTTGCATACCAGAGGGGCCATGAAGAGGAAGGTGACTTCTTACCTCTGGCTCTGATAGTCTTCCTCCGGAAGCCTGCAAAGTGATGTCAGTCAAAGGGCCCAGCCCTGTACCTCAGCCTCCCTCTGGCCTCCTCCCTCAGGCTCAGCTTCTCTTTGTCTCCTGGCCCTCACCCCTGTCCTGCACTGTCTCTTGGGCCCTCTTGCTCATTGCCCGCCCCATTGATTGAAAGTCTCTCTCAGGATCTCCAAGGAGTCCCAGGAAAAATGATCCGCCAGCCTATTGATTCTTCATTAGAATTACATTTTCACGTGTGCTAAATTGGTTTTAAAAGCTTTTTCTGTTGTTATTGTCTTGTCAGACCCTGTGGTCCAGGGCAAACCAAGTTTAAATGTTGTGGCTTCTTAGGAGAAAAAATAATCACTGGGGCTGGGTCTGTGATTAAAGGCTTCTCTGCCTTATTGTTGTCGTGATGACAATTGTGATTTGGTTTAAGTATCTTTGGGAAAAGTGCCCTGCAGGAGGCTGCTCAGGTCAGGCTGGGGCCGGCTGGTGAGAAAGCTGAAGCCCCTGAAGGAGAGGTATCAGGGCAGTTTTTCTTTTCCTGAAAATTAAATTTAGCACTTGAGCCTGTATTAATTTATTCTGGGACAAGATGAAAAGCAAAAGTTTTCAAAGAATCATTTTTTATTTCCTCACTCCTGTTCCAGACCAAATAGAGGAGAAATAAAAAACAGGACCCTCACTTCTTCTAGTTCCTTCCCTTCTCCCCTAAATAGCTGGGGAGCAGGGAGGAGCATCAGTCTCCACCAAGGTGCTGAGGGAGAGGTTGCAGCCTCCCGCTTTGTAGCAGGGCAGAGGCCTAGTCACAAGGACTGGTCATCATTGTGCTTTGCACTGGCTAGGGAGGAATGAATCCGAATGATGGGGAAGAAGGGGGAAGAGAGAGGCAAACTCCGATAGAGGGAGGAAGAGAGGAGAACCAGAGAGGGAAGGGTTCAGGGACCAGACTGGCAGAGAGAGATAAGCACTACCAGAGACAGAGGCAGAGAGAAGCACAGGGCAGAGGAGGAGGACAGGAATGGATGGGAGGAAAGGAGGAAAAAAGGAGAGAGGGAGACAGAAATAAGGAAAGAAGGGAACAAGAGAGACTGAAAAGAGGAAATGTACAGAGGAAGGAAATGAGAAGGAAAGACAAGACAGAAAGGGAGGAAAGAGATCAAGGCAGGAAGACGAGCAAGCCCCAGGGAGCTCTCAGGCCCTCCAGCCTGTCCCGCCTCCAGCAACCCCCTCCCCCAACTCCTTCTGGCCTGGCAACCCGCAGGCCATGCTGGGAAGTGGGTATCAGGCGGCAGCGGAGCCGAGGCAAGAGAGCCGAATGTCTTCGTGATGTGTTTATCCCCTAATCAGTTCATTAGTTATAAACAACATGACATTAGAAGTTAGGAGGCAGTTGATATTAATTTTTATTTAACTAGTTGATGTTTAATCCGTCACGCCAGGCTGGGTAGCGGCGAGAAAGATCTTCCTGACACAAAACCAGTTAGAACTTCATAAGGCGCAATCAGTGGCCGCGCCTTGAAACAAACAAGAGAGACAGAGACAGAGAGACAGGGAGAGACAGAGAGAAACAGAGAGATAGTGGCAGCCCTGCCAGAGATGGAGTCAGAGACGGAGACAGAGTGGAGGGCTGGGAGAGAGCTAACCCAGGGCGAGAGCTGGGGGGAAATAAACTAGAAAGGCAGAGAGCTCAGACAGCTGGCAAGGGGCTGACAGCCCTGAACCTGGGCTCCAAGCCCAGGACAGCCCCGACTTAATAGGGACCAGGAGACCAACGCCGTGGGAAAGTCCCGCCAGGGCAGTGGCGGGGTGGTCGACCAGGGGCCCTGCCAAGCCTGGCCGCTGCGACTACTAGCGCCTTCCGGCAAGGAATGTGTTTAGTGTCCGTCGGTCTGGTGGGTGGCAAGGGTCTAATGTCACAGCGAGGCGAGGCCCTGACTTTCGGAAACTCTCCCAGGTCTGGAGGCCAAGAACCTCTTCCCTCCCTGCTCCAGGAGTTGCTGGCCCAGGCAAGAGAGGAAAGGAGAAAAGGGCGTGAAGTTTGCACCCAGCGGTTCAAGTTTCACAAAGTTTGTTGCGGTCACAGACAGAGAGGGGTGTGTGTGTGTGCACGTGTAAGCTCGGCAGTGGCAAAGAGGGAGGAAGTAAGAGACGGCGTGGGGATTCTGCAGGCGGGGGAGGGCATTTCCCCTGGTTTGCCTAAGCCTTCGGGAGCGTCCCTGCATGCGGGCTCCTCGGGTGGCAGCCCTGGCTGCAAGTCTAAGGTCCCCTTGGCTTGCCCGGGTTAATCTCCCCCTCTCAACCCCGCCCCCGAGCAGGAGCGCTCGGCTTTTTCCACCTTCACTCCGGGCACCGGCGGGCACTGGCTTGCTCACGGCTTCCTGAGCAGGCACGGGAGCGGGGGCGGGCTGTAGTTTTCCGCCGTCGCGAAGGACACTGTTTGAGGCGACAGAGGCATCTTCGCCCGCGCCTAGACTCAAGCCGAGCATCTCACCGTTTGCATGCTAATCTGAGTCCACCGCGAAAAGGAAATCGCTGAAATTCCGAAGAAAATTGCCTCTCGCCGGCGGTTAATAGTTAACTCAGACGGGAAAGTTCCCAGGGAAAGGCGAAAGCCAGGGCGAGAGGTGCAGGGGAGGCGCCCCGGGAGGGCCTCGGCCAGCCCCGGTCTCTCCCCTCCCAGGCCGCGCTCGGCCCCGCTCGCCTCCCCTTCCCGGGCGGCGCATCCCCCACCCCGTAATTAGCATCGTTTAGTTCACAAAACCTTTCCTGGGAGAAATCTGTTCCCTCGTTCCGGGGCTCGGTTCAGCACCTGATTCCGCCGGGTGAAGCGAATAAATCACTGCGGCGGCGGGGGAGCCGGACCCAAGCCCGCCAGACGGTGGCCGCTGGGAGAACGAAAAAGTGAGAAAGAGGCAGCGGAGCCAGGAAAAATGATGCAGGGAGACGGCGCAACCCTAGCCCAGGAAGAGCGAGGGGCCCGGGAAAGGGAAACCCAGAGAAAGAGAGGGACCCAAAGGCAGAGAAGGGGCCAAAATGGAAGAGGGAGATACAGAAAGAGACAGAAGAGAACCAGAAGGAGAGTGACAAGGAAAAGCGAACGAAAAGAAAGGGAAAATGAGGAAGGGAAATAAGTTAAAGAAACAAGAGCGAAGAGGGAGATTAAGAAGGAAGGGACAGGCGAATAAAGAAAATAAAAGAAAACCAGAAGAGCAAAAGCTTTTGTTTATCTACAAAACCCCCTTGCAGGGCGCGCTTTCCCGACCGCGCCCCGCGGCGGGGAGGGGGCCAGGGCTCTCGCACTGAGGCCGCAGACCCAGGAGGCCCGGAAGGGGCGCTCAGCCTGTGCGCTTGGGGCGCTAGGCGGGGTCCCGCGCGGACCTGGACTCCAAGTTGAACTTCAGGGCGCGGGGCGCGCCGGAGCATCTGCCCCTGGAAAGAGTGGTGTCTGGGTGTGGGGTGTCATCCTGGGTCCATGGCGGGGAAGGGGACGGGTAGATAAAAGGTTCACGGCTCGTTCTTGGGCACGTGTGGGGCGCCTGGGACTTTCAGCCCTGGCGCGAAGGGAGGTGGGGAGGCGGGGAGGCGGGAACCCGGGGTGGGCAGGCTGTGGCCGCTAAGCACAGACCCCCAACATCCCCGCAGCTCGGACTTCTCATTCTTCAGCCGGCCCTGGGAGAACTCCCTTCCTGCAGATCTAGTGTCCAGGATGTTGCGCCGGGCCACAATGCAAGGAAAAAGTAACGCAGCCAGAACCGCGACCCGGCGCCAGCGGAGGGCGCATTTCCTGAGCCGCCTTCCCACTGCGACCCAGAGACGCGGCTCAGATTCTGCCCGTTCCCAGGGTCTGCTCCAGCACTGGTGTCCCCAGGCCAGAGGGTAGAGAGGAAGAAAGAAGAGGAGAAAGAAGCGGGGGCAGGAGTGGGGTGGGGGGGAAAAGGGATGGGAGAAGGGTGGGGGAGGAGAGGGGACGGTGCAGAAGAGAAGCAGATTGCAATGAAAAGTGGAAATGCAGAACGGATGGAAAGGAGGGCTTAAGGATGCTAGTGAGCTTTCCCCCTTCGGTTTGACTAGGTCTCTGGGTAGACAGAGGTGGGAGCCCCCGGTTCCCCGGCCTCACCATTTTGAGCCCCT
This sequence comes from Hylobates moloch, assembly GCF_009828535.3. Classification (NCBI taxonomy): domain Eukaryota; kingdom Metazoa; phylum Chordata; class Mammalia; order Primates; family Hylobatidae; genus Hylobates; species Hylobates moloch. Next base: position 33,008,564 of record NW_026652278.1, read on the forward strand.
GTGCTTTGGCGCCCCCAGGACGTCGGGCTGAAGACTGAGACCGCAGCAGGGCCGCTGGAGGCTCCTGTATGAGTGAGACCGAGAGCACAGAGTGGAAGACTTCCCTGCCCACTAGGCGGCCCTGGGATGACAAACGCCCTGAAATTTTCCAGCCTTTTGAGACTTCTGGGTCGACCTGGTCCAACCCACTCTGCTCCTCCTCTCTCCTCCTGTCCCTTCCTCTGGCATTGGCTGGTGGGTCAGCTGCAGAGCTGGACTAGAGGAGTGGAAAAACAAACAAAACAAAACAGAAAAATCTCCAGGAAGGAGACTGGCAGCTCAATCAGTTCTTACTTCTGCACGGAGACAGAGTGCAACTGATGCCTAGACCAGAATTCTTTGGAAGTAGGAAGGCAGCGACGGAGCTGGGCTAACTCAAAGAATCAGGGCACCAGTCAGTCAGTAAACCTGGATTGGGACACTGGGGCTAGAGAGGTAAATCACACACTGGCCTTGTTTTCAAGGAAGACATTACCTGGTTGCAAAGAGAAAGAGCTATCAACCAATAAATTCTAGGAAAGTGTCAAGATAAAGGTGACTGGGATACAGAGAAAGGCAATTGGGAGTGTCAGGGAACACTTCATAAAGGGAATGGGTTTTTGCAAGATCAGTAGATGTCCACTAAATGTAGGAGCTAAGCAGGTGAAATATTCCTAGGCAGAAGGAGCATCTAGATAAAAGCATGGGGAGGGGGCAACAGCCTACCTAGCTGGGGAAGCAAAAAGGATTCTGTGAAGCCAATATATGGGTGAAGTAAGGGAAATAAGGCTGGGAGGTTGGCAAGGCCTAGAGCAAGGAGAACTTTTGCTAAGGATTTGCTTTTCTCCTTTAGGTCATGGATGCAATTGAGAGATTTTTTTGTTTGTTTGCTTTCTTTGTTTTATTTTTGTTTTTGAGACAGGGTCTCACTTTGTCACCAAGGCCAAGTGCAGTGGCACTATCACAGCTCCTTGCATCCTCAACCTTCCAGGCTCAAGCAACCCTCCCATCTCAGCCTCCCAGGTAGTTAGTACTACAGGTACATGCCACCACACCTGGCTAATTTTTTATTTTTTGTAGAGATGAGGTCTTGCTATGTTGCCCAGGCTGGCTTTGAACTCCTGGAGGCAAGCAATTCTCTCACCTTGGCCTCCCAAAGCACTGAGATTATAGGGGTGACCCACTATGCCTTGCCTGGGAGATTTTCTCAACAGAGGAATGAAAAGATCTGATTTGGGGGGACTCTATGGACAATGAGCTGTAGGTAGAGAGAGCATCAGAGACTGAGTGGTCTGCAAAAGAAGATGTGAGGCCTCAAAAAAGTCTAAGGGATATAGAAGCATTAGATGAGAGAGGCAGAAACAAGATGGTCACAGATTTTGTGTGTGTGTATGTGTGTGTTGTAGGGTGAGATGCTAAATTAAGGTCAACCTAGGTTTCTGAGTGAATTTCATCTCAATTCTGATTCCTCCCCTGTACCTTCCAACTCTCTTCCCTTGCAAATCCTCACCTGTAGTGGTTGTGAAGTGGAAACCCATGTCCTGTCTCACTTGACAAATGGTTTTTCTCCCAACCTCATGCACCCTTTACTGGGCAGTCTCATAGAACAATGCACACTATAGAAGATGATAACTGCTCACGAATCCCAAGACATCTGAGAAAGCAGCACCCAAGAGTAGAAGATGGAGTCAGCAGTCTGGAGGTGGACTCCACCTTTCTCAGATCTGAAATGTACCAGCTATGTGACCTTGGGCAAATCCCTTGAACTCACTCTGCCTCAGTGTTCACATCTGTAAAATGGGAACAAGAATTTCTGCTTTATAGAATTGTTGGTCAGGTTAAGTAAGTTTATATATTCCTGGCACATTTAAATAACACATTTCTTTTTTTTTTTTTTTTTTTTTTTTTTTGAGATGGAATCTCGCTCTGTCACCCAGGCTGGAGTGCAGTGGCGCAATCTCGGCTCACTGCAAGCTCCGCCTCCCGGGTTCACGCCATTCTCCTGCCTCAGCCTCTCCGAGTAGCTGGGACTACAGGCGCCCGCCACCACGCCCGGCTAATTTTTTGTATTTTTAGTAGAGACGGGGTTTCACCATGGTCTCGATCTCCTGACCTCGTGATCCGCCCACCTCGGCCTCCCAAAGTGCTGGGATTACAAGCGTGAGCCACCGCGCCCAGCCTTAAATAACACATTTCATCATGTTATTTCATTCCCTACCCCCACCCAAGCCTTGGACTTCTTCATGCATTGATTGAGCTTTGTCTCTTGCACAGGTACAGGGTGTCGGGGTACAAAGAGCAATAATGTAGTGATACTCTGGAAAAGTTGTCAACAAGAAGAAAGGCCTTGTACTCTATTGAAGCAAGGTTAATGATAATAACAACAAAACAACTAACATGTCTGAGGGCTGACCACATGTCAGGTATTGTTCTGAGGGCTTTATATATAGTAATTCCTTTAACCCTCACCTACTGTCATGAATCCCATTTTACAGATTGGAAAACTGAGGCACAGAGAGCTTCAGTAGCTTACCCACAATCACACAGTGAGTAGGTGGCAAAGGTTAGGTTCAGATCCTATCTTTGCCACCTACTGCCTCCCTAACCTACACTCTTTACGCACATGCTGTATTAGGTAATCCTAGTCCCCAGAGAGAAGTCAGAGGGGAAGAAACCATTCTGGCTGTGGCTGAGAGGACTCTTTAAGGACATCAGTTGGTGAAACACAGGAGCCCCCCACCCCCTGCCTTCCAGATCCTCATGCCAGTCCTCTTTCACTCCCTCCACACTTTGCTATTTTCTCTGCCCAGGGCCTCTAAATCAGATAACTCAGATCTGACTGCTCCAGGCAGACTAGCCAAGACTGTGAGGCTGCAGGGCCTCCCAGCTCTCACTGGGCCCTTCAGGAAGCTCTAGGGCCCCCACCCCAAGAAGTGTTTTTTGTGTTGAGAGATTGATTTTTCCCAGTCAGGCCTTGCCCCTCTCCAAGATGCCCTCAGGCCCTCCCAGCTTCCAGGCCTGCAGCCTCACGATGGGGGTCTCCTCTCCATGCCCTGTCCCAGCTGGGCTTGCCTCTGATCAGGCCTAAGTGGGCCCTGATCCTCAACACAAGCCACAGCAAGAATTCCCTAGACAGATCCTGATGGGCCACATGCAGGCCTGACCTGGGTTGTCCCATACAGATCCTCCATGAGACTGGCCAAGGTACCTGGGAACTGCAGAGCACAGAGGACCCTGCCCATGAGCCCATCCTGTCTACAGGCTCCTGTGTCCACACAACAGGCACTGTGGCCAGCCTCAGAACTGACCTCACTGTGGCCAGAGCTGCCCCCATCCCATATCCTAGAACTGCCCTGTAGTTCCTCCTTCCTATTTTTTTTTTTTTTGAGACAGAGTCTCACTTTGTTGCCTAGAGTGCAGTGACACAATCTCAGCTCACTGCAACCTCCACATCCCTGGTTCAAGCAATTCTCCTGCCTCAGCCTCTGGAGTAGCTGGGATTACAGGCCTGCACCACCACACCTGGCTAATTTTTGTATTTTAGTAGAGATGGGGTTTCACCATGTTGGCCAGGCTGGTCTCGAACTCCTGACCTCAAGTGATCTGCCCACCTCAGCCTTCCAAAGTACTGGGAGTAGAGGTGTGAGCCACTGCACCTGGCCAGTTCTTCCTTTCTCTAGGCCTGCAGTGGTCTTTCTTTTCTCTCCTTGGGCAGGAGTTGTCTTTGCCAAAAGATAGAAGTTGAAGTTCTGAAATGATTCAGTTCTGTGGAGACCAGAATGAGTAGGAATGAAAATATGTGTGTTGAGGGAGGAGAGGCCAGGGCTTGTTTTTGAAGGATCTCATTTTTTACTGGAATGTAAGCATTTCCTCACCAAGTAAGACTGAATGGCCTCTTGAGATGACCTTTGAATTCTTTAAAATAGTCCCCGTAGCTCAGCAGATGCTACTCTCAAAGTACTAGTATCATGGAGCCAAACCATTGACGCACTCCTTTTGGAGGTCTGCCTTCCTAGCTTGCAGTCCAAGCTTTTGAAAACCCTCCCTCTAAGACGGACAGGGTGTCAGGCCATAGGCCAAGGCATTCAGACCAGACACTGGGGGTGGAGGTGACTGGATACATGTAAATCAGAGAGAAGCCCTTTCTGTCTTGCCGCCCCTCCCTGGCTCTTCCTGTCAAGGAAAAGTGTTGTGTGTATGGGGGAGAGGGAGAGGTGGGGGACAGGGTACCCTTGAAGTACATTTATACCTTCCCAAGGACAAGTTGCTTCTCTAAGTCTTAGTTTCCTCATCTGAGAAGTGGGAAGCCTCATCCCTTCTGCATGGAGAAAGTAAAGCCTCAGAGCTCCCAGCACAGTTCCTGGCACACAGTAAGGGCCTCATAAGCGTCACTGTCATGATCACATGCCTTTCAAGCAGCCCGCACTTGCGCCAGTCCCAGGCTCGGGGTTCACGGCAATCCTCGACACCTGTGGGAGTTGGGAGCTGGGGGTGGGGGTGGGGTGCGCTTTCTCTAGCAGAGCTGTTCCTCACCGGCCTACAGCTGCTGGCCTGGGGCTGGGGACCTGCTCGCCTACCCCGGCGCGGAGCCTGATGCTCGGCTGCGCAGGCGCGCCGGCCAGGGAGGGACGTTGGACGGCCGGGTCGGAGGCTGGCAGGGGTGAGGAGTGCCGGATGGGCGCAGAGGGACCCTGCTGCCCGCAGCCCGAGTGGGAAGCGAGCCTGGTCGCCGCCGCCGCGGAGCCCGCCAGGCTTGGAGCTGCCCCGGGGCCCCGCGCGTCCTCCGCACTCCGAGCGCCGCTAGCCCGCGGCCCGCCGCGCCCCGCCCGCCGAGCTCGGGCGCTCGATTAATAATCATAAACCCCCCGCTCACCCTCCTCTTAAAATTAATAACTCTGTAATTAGAGTCATTTCAGAAGCCTCCTGAGCCGCCGAGGCCGGCCGGGCCGGCGTCCGCCCCGCGCAGTGGGCAGGAGGGAGGAGGAGGCCGGGCGCGGCAGCCGTGGCATCTGCAGGTACAGAATGAGAATTAAAATCGCTCTCAACAATCCAATACACTTTTTATCAGCCATCTATCTGAGAGCCGGGCCCATTCATCATCCAAGGCATTCTCCCTGAAAACAAGACCCATTCAGATTTTATACAAATTATCATATTTATCATCGTCTCCAACTCCGGGGTAACATCTCCGCAAAGTGTCTGCCGTCTCCCCGGGGAGCCGCGCAGCTCGGAGCGCCCGAGCGCCCGCCCGGCAATTCCCCCATCGAGCCCCCTCCGCTTGTCCCTTCCTCCCCCCCCCGCCCCCCCCCTTGCGGGCCTCCACTCTGGCCTTTGATCCACCGGCTCTGCTTCCCCCCCCCCCCTTCCCCCCCCCCCCCACTTCCCATCAATCTCTCTCCTGCACTCTTTCTCTCTCTCCCTCTCATCTCTCCCTCGCCTTTGATCTACTCTTGCTTCTTCCCCCTTCCCCCTCAGTTTTTTCTCTCTCTCTCTCCAGGTTTGGGTCTCCCTTCCTTCCCTATCTTTGTCTCCAGCTCTGCTTGTCTCTCTGGGTCTTTGCTGTCTTCCCACGGCCTCATCTTCTATTTCCCTGGCAGAACCAAAAAACCGGAGGGGCCATTTGGAACAGAGCAGCTTGAGCCTCCCCTCATGGACTGGGGAGGTGTTCCAAAGTGGGGCTCCCCAGGATCATTGGAGGGGTCACTTTGGGCCCAGTCCAAGAGTCTAAGGAAATGAAGTGGGGCCACAGGAGAGACGTGTACGTGCCCATCGCACACTACAGCTCACTGCCCTCAACACACCACACAGGCTCCCCATATACACAGTCACCTCACACCACACATGCACACACACACAACCCCTAATACACATGCAGCCCCCAACACACACAGCCCTTGATACACGTTACCCCACAGCTCCCTAATCATACTCATGCGGCCCTCCTCACAGACACACAGCCCCCCTCAACACTGCACACAACCCACAATATGTACACAGTTCCCTACCACACACATAGCCCCCCAGTATGTACAGACACACATAGGTGCAGGAAGATACACACATTCCCAACACACAGGTGTGCAGATCTACAAACCGACCTCTCCTGTCCTCATATCTGGATTATCCACCCCATTCCCCTCAACTACCATTTCTTTCTATTTATTTCTCCTGCATTTCTCTTTCTTTCTCAGCACACACATACCCTTCAGATGAGAACATGCCAGGCACCACAGCTCCTGGAACAACTTGTGGCTTGAGTTTCCCTGGAACCAGCAAGATCTCAGCTGTCCCATCCAGCTCCTGGAAAAGCCCTCCTTGCTCTGCGCTGACCTTCAGAGGTCAATGAGGCTTCCCTAGGACAGGCCTGCAGGCACTAGGACATTTCAGAAGGGGCTTTTATTCAGACTCTAAAGAGGGAATATCTCACAAAAAGGGACAATGGGGATGTTCAGAACAGAGGTTTCTGACTCAAACAACCATCCATAAGTGACTGCTTCCTTTCTAGGCCTCAGTCCTGGGGGTGACCCTGCTGGCTTGCCTGGGAGCGTCCAGTCTCCAGTATTTTTTATTTTTATTTTTTTGAGCCGAGTCTCACTCTGTCACCCAGGCTGGAGTGCAATGGTGCAATTTCAGCTCACTGCAACCTCCGCCTCCCGGATTCAAGCGATTCTTCTGCCTCGGCATCCCGAGTAGCTGGGACTACAGGCACGCACCATCACACCTGGCTAATTTTTAGTAGAGATGGGGTTTCACCATATTGGCCAGGCTGGTCTCAAACTCCTGACCTCATGATTCACCCACCTCAGCCTCCCAAAGTGCTGGGATTACAGGCTTGAGCCACCACACCCAGCCAGTCTCCAATATTATACTGAAGTCCCCTTCGACTTCATCCCCCCAGTTTCCCCAAAAAGGCCACCTCAGTGGGTTACTGTGGAGGAGCCTATAGTTGTGTCTCCTGCAGGTATTGGTTGGTTCATTCATTCATTCATCAGTTATTAATTCAAAAAACATTACTGAGTGCCTTCTGTGTGCCAGCTCTTTGCCTGACATGAGAATTACAGTGATGGACAAGAGATACCCAGTCCCTACCTCTATGAAGATTGCAGTCTGCAGAAGGTTGTCCAATAGAACTTTCTGTGATGGTGCAAGTGCTCTGTATCTTCACTGTTCAGTATGGTAGCCACTAGCCACATGTGGCTATTGAGCACTTAAAATGAAGCAAGTGTGACTGGGGAATTGATTTTTGATTGTATTAAATTAATTTATGTAATATAATTGTGGCTAATGGCTACTGTATCGGCCAGCACAGATCTAGCCGGCAGGTTAGTCTTCACTTTGTTAAATGAGACAGGATATATGTGAAAGAATTCCCTCTTCCTTCCAGAGCTGTGGAAGGTGCAGGTATGGGGCCTCTGAGTACTGGCACTTCTTGTTTGGATCATCAGTTTCCTAAACACTCTAAGAATGCAACCCATCCACACATGCGTGACACATAAATCTGTGTCCCTAAAACAGGCTCATTTTCAAAACTGTAGATTAGTGATTTCTCATGCAAGAGTAATAATAGCATTTATTGAGAGTTTATTTCATTCCAGGCACTATTTACATATGTTCTAAGTCTTACCAAGGGCTCATGCATGCGGACACCTGTAGGGGCAGGAGGAGTTGGGAAGACAACAGGGAGGGGGCTTCTAGAACAACTGGAAAGGAAAGGGTTCTTTAAAGGATGCAGTTCCTTAACTCTGGAGACTGTTGCCATGCAGGAGTGGCAGTCAGTGATGCCAAGTTGTCTGACTTTTAAAGAGCAACCAAAAATACTGATTTGTATTTGAAATCCGTTGGAAAGTACTTGAATTTTTTTTAAAAGAAACAACGTAACTGGGCAGATGATCAAATGATGAATGTGAAAGTAGAGTCATTGCAGCTTTATTTGCAAATTAGAAGTAATCAAAATGTTCACAGCTAGGAGCCTGGTTAAATGACTTATAACACATCTATTTAGGGGAATACTGGGCAGCCTTAACCAAGAGTGAAGTGACTTTTCATATATAGATATGGAAAGAGCTCAAGATAAATTAAGTTTATCTCTATGAGATCAACTTTATTTATCTTGGAGTTCTATATATATATATATATATATATATATACATGGAACAATGTGTAAGGTACCATTCATTAGACAGAAAAAGAGAACACACACACATGTACCTGCATAGACTAGTTCTGGAAAGTGATTGCCTTAAGGAATGAGGCAGAGGTGGAAGGAAGACTGTTTTTCCCTGTATCCCCTTTGGTATGTTTTAACTTTTGCACCAACCGCATGACTTACCTATTTACAGTGCAGGCTGAGCAAACCTGGCTAAAGGCCAGCTATGGCTTTTGAGCCACATGTGCATAAACTCTGATCCTCACAGGCTGTCCCTTTGAAGTAGGTGTTAAAGACTCCATTATACAGACAAGGAAGCCGAAGCTCATTTGGATTAAAGTGTGGCTGCTCAAGTTTATACAACTGGTTAACTAACTGGTTAGTGGTGAAGCTTCGATTTTAACCCAGGTCCCTCTAACTCACAGGCCAGAACACCACACTGCCTCTTCCTGGAAGAGGGGAGGAATCATGATGATAACAGCATCACTGCCATCAACGACAGTATTTATAGAGAACTTGTTACCTGCCAGGCACTGAGATAAATATTTCAGGCCACTTTATGAACCTTAGGAGTTAGACACCATTATTATCCCATTTTACAGATGAGGAAGCTGAGGCAGAGAGGTTAATGAGGCTGCCCAGAGTTGAGAGCTGGGAGCCTTACCTGGGTATTATAACTCCAAACTTACCTTGGTCCTTTAACCATTGCAATGCACACAGAGAACTCTATGTCCTTTTTTTGTATCCCACTGTGAGCTCATCCCCAAAATGCCCTGTCACACCTCTCTGGGGCCTGCCATGAGTGTACACTGATTTCTCTAGTGTGGACCTATGTACACATGTATTTGCCCAAACACATATGTGCAGCACCGGAGCAGATGCCCTTGGGGGACAGCCTTCCTGTGTCCTCTTCTGTAGTGAGGAGAAATGGATATCTAACCCCCAGCAATGCTCCTTCAGATTCCTTGTGACCCTCCCTTCCTACTTATACCCTTGTGCTGCGGCATGTCCAAGAGCAACCAGAGTTGTTAAATGAGACTTCTTGGCTCCAGGGCCCCAGGCATTAACAATACCAAATGTTTGTAGAGAAAAATCTCTCTCTCTCTCTCTTTTTTTTTTTTCACTCTCGTCATCCAGGCTGGAGTGCAGTGACACGATCTTGGCTCACTGCAACCTCCGCCTCCTGGGTTCAAGTGATTATCCTGCCTCATCCTCCCAAGTAGCTGGGATTACAGGTGCCCACCACCACGCCTGGCTACTTTTTGTATTTTTAGTAGAGATGGGGTTTCACCATGTTGGCCAGGCTGGTCTTGAACTCCTGACCTCAGGTGATCTACCTGCCTCGGCCTCCCAAAGTGCTGGGATTACAGGCGTGAGCCACCGTGCCCCGGCTGAGAAAAATCTCCTTTGATTATCTTAACACCCTGTAAGGAAAGAAGGACAGGATTAGTATTCTCTTTTTGTGGATGAGGCAACTGTGGCTCACACATCACATCACATCACACACAAACACAAACACACATGCACACACATACTTGTAAGAAATAAAAATCTATTGTGTCTTGGCAACATGGATGGAACTGGAGGACATTATGTTAAGTGAAATAAGCCAGGAACAAAAAGTTAAACATTGCGTGTTCTCCCTCACATGTGGAAGCTAAAAAAAGTTGATCTTATAGAAGTAAAAAGTAAAACAGAGGTTACTACAGGCTGGAAGGGAGGGATTTGTTAAAGGATTCAAAATTCCAGCTAGATAAGAGGAATAAGTTCTAGTGCTCTATAGTACTGCAGGATGACCATATTCACAATAATATATATTTTCCAGCAGCTAGAAGAGAGGATATTGAATGCTTCCAATGCAAAAAATATATATATTTGAGATGACAGATATACTAATTACCTTGATCTGTTCGCCATACATTGCATGTATATATCGCTATTTATACCACAAATATGTACAATTATTATGTGTCAATTAAAAAAATAAAAAGAGCAAAACTACAATAAAAAAGTACGTGTTGTGTTGAAAATTAACTGAGTCATTTCATTTTCTCATATCAATGCCTCCAAGTCCCTGTCCCAATGAAGGAACCATGGGGGATCATTTACACAGGGGCCCTAAGCTGGAAATGGAGGGAGACAGCAACAGAAGCAAAGAGGTAATGGAAGAACCATGGTCTTTGAGCAAGAACTCATCCCATTGGTGGCTTGGGTTCTATGGCTAAGACTGTGAAACAGTGTGGCTCAAGGTCTGGTGTAGCTTTCTGTGCATGAGGACATGTGTATACACCACTGGCTCTCAAGGCACCAAGTTCCTACACAAGTTTCCCTTCCATCACAACAACTTTGTCCTCAGGCCAAACCCGGTAAAAGAGCAAGTGAACATGAAGGCCCAAAGATTCTCAATCTGCCCCCCAAACCCCTCAGCCAAAGGCCTAGATCCCTGGTACTAGCTCCAACCCTAAAGCATGAGTAAGGAAGGACAAGCAGGCAGATATTGAGGGGACATTCCCCTCCCCCACCCACTACATGTGTTCATGCTTAGGTTGGCAAAACACAGGCTCTGGCAGGATCTGGAATCTTGGAGGGTTGGGGGCAGCCAGAGGCAGTCTGAGATGTGGATGGCAAATCTGGCAACAGACTGACCAACCAGGCCTTCCCTAAGGCCTCAAGCATTACCTCTAAGAAATTTATTTAACACACACTTATAAGGTACTTGCTATGTACTTGACACTGTTCTAAGCACTTTAGACAAGTGTGTTAGTTTCCTATTGCTGCTGTAATAAGTTACCAAAAACTTAGTGGCTTCAAACAACACAGTTGTTATCATACCTTTCTTGAGTTCAGAAGTCTAAAATGGGTTGGCAGGGCTTTGTTCCTTCAGGTGGAGAATTTGTTTTTGTGCAGGCTAAAGCAACTCCTTCTTGGATGCTAATCTGCCATGTTGACTTCTGATTAACTCCAGTTCTGGAAAGCCCGCTAAGATTTCCAGTTTATCTATTGTTCTTTGTGTAAAAGCAGGTACTTACTACAAATTCTCCCCTTATGTCAAACAACCTTGATATTATCATACTTCAGTTGTCCTATATATCCCTTCTGAATCATGCTTTCCTCATGGGCATATAAACCCTGGGTCTGGGGGATAAAGGCACAGGGATCCACCATCTCCTCTCACTGCTGACTGAGATACACACATGGCTTCTGTTCATACGTCCCTATTAAATGTTTTGTTCTAAGAAGCTGGATTTGTTAGCCTCTCTCCTTGTCCTCTCAACTTCCTTGGATTTGGGGGTAGATTTGAATAGACCTGCCTACCATGAAACAGTTACTTTGCCTTTTCCATAGTCTAGAAGCTACCCACATTCCTTGGCTCATGACCACATCATTCCAATCTCTGCTTTCAATCTCACATCTCCTTTGACTCGGATATTCTTGTTTCCCTTATAAAGAATTTTTGTGATGACATTGGACCCATCTGGATAATGCAGGATAATCTCCTCATCTCAAGATTTTAAAAATTAATCACAGCTGCAAAATCCTCTTTGCCATGAAGATAGCATATTCATAGGTTTTGGGGATTAGGATGTGGACATTTGGTGGGGGCAGCCATTATTCTGCTTACCAGTAACTATTAACTCATCTAATCCTAACAATAACTCTATGAAGTAGGCACTATTACTATCCCCATCTTGCAAACAGGGAAGCTAAGAAACCGGAGGTTAAGTCGTTTGCTCAAGGTCACAGGCTTAGCACATGACAAAGCTACAAGTAAGTCTATGAGCTTAACCACCATACCACAAGTATTCAGAAGCTGATAGAAACAAATGCTCGGTTTCTGCACCTGCAGACACCCTACATACTCAGACAACTCACACAATGTCTGTATATTTTTTATACATATATACACATGCCTTGCACATATAGATATATTCTGCTCAAATACATATGTGCTACAGACACATGAATATATACAAAATACCTGGACACACATATCCACAAACATCCCCTCTGCTCACATACACTCACACTGTACACATGCCCTGCACACACATATACACATTTATATATATTATCTCACACAAGTCTATGCATAAATACAAACTCTGTGGACACAACCAACATATTATATATTTATTTTTCTTTCTTTTTCTTTTTTATTATGGCCTGTGACACAGCCCTCAGGAGGTCCTGAGAACATGTGCCACCATATTATATTTTGATACTATTTAAACATCCTGTGTTCACAACCACATAATGCCCTCTAATATATACACCTTGCACACTCACACATACACACAGAATGAGGCAAACATATATCCTCTTTATAAACACACCTTGCAAAAAGATATGTAATATGCCTGCAATGGCATATATATCCTGTACATGAATACACCACGCACACACATATATTCAGCAAATGTCTATGCTATCTAGACACGTATCTTAACCACACAGAGATTCTGTGCATATGCACATATATCCCACATAGAGACTTGCTTGGTATATGTACATATTATGAATACACACCCTTCGTTTCAAAACACCATGCCCCGCATACCCTATTAACATACACCTTTACAAACCATATATTATGTTCTCAAGTACTATGCACATACATACAGAGACCCCGGATACACATATCCAGCACACGCACACAGACACACACAAGTTTTAATAGATGTCACACACAAATCCCGCAATTATAGAAATGTATATCCTATTCGACAGGTCTAAATCCACGTTGAACTCTCTGCTTTAACCAGCGCTTCCCATCAAAGATAACCTCGCAAGTAAGCAGCCCTGTCTGAGGTTCTGAAGGCTTCCTCAGGCATTCCCCAGCGCTGGACCGGGTTGTGCCCATTTTCCCGGGAAGGAGGCCGAGACGGGCGGGGGGCGGGGCTAGGCCGCGGCCGCCGACCCCGCCCCTCCCGCGGAAGAGCTGTGACCAGCCCCGGCACGTAGCCCTCAGCCTCCACAGAAAAGTAGTTCCAATCCCATGTTTGTTAACTAGGTTATCTAGGCTGTGGAAGATTTTAATGTTGAATTTTATAGCTTTACCACGCTCTGCCGTCCTTGTGAATATTGTAATATTGCATTTTTTACAAGTTACTCTTCTGTTAATGTTCCAGCTAGTAACTTTTATAATCCTCCTCAATGAAATTTTTTTGTATTCTTCCGCACCGTTAACCCCAATGGCGGCGCCTCGGCCCCTGGCAGGAGGCAGATACGAGATGAATTCCTCTTTAATCAGAAATAATAATAATAAAAACACACACGCGGCTCCGCTGCCTCTCGCTCCGGTTTCCCTCACCGCCGCCGCCGCCTGTCAGGGCCGCCTGTGGACCCTGCGGCCTAGGCCCGGGGCGGCTTCCGACAGAAGGCGCGGGCGGCGGCTGGGGCGGAGTTGGGCTTCGGCCCGCGGGGCGCCCTGGGCAGTCCTCCCGGAAGCCCCTGCTCGCGGAAGCCGAATCTCTTCTTGACCCAGCTCTTCAGCCTCGGGCGGGCGCACGCTCTCTCTCTCTTTCTCTCTCTCTCTCTCTCTCTCTCTCTCTACTGTCCGTCTTCCTGCCTGCGTCCATCTGTCTGGGCCTCTTTGCGGCTGACGCGGCCATTCACTCTCTCTGGCCTGCCTTTATATCCGCCTCTTTCTACCCGACCCCACTTCATTGGTCTCTGTCTCTGCGCTTCTCCACGCCTCTCTCTGTTGTGGATCTCCTTTTTTCATCTGTCTAGCTTTCCTTTTTTTCCACCTCTTTATCCTCCACATTTCCGGTCTCTACATCCTCCCCTCCTTTTTTTCTTCTCAGAAGGCCCTAAGCCACTTGGGGTGGGGAATAGGGAGTCCCATGTGATGGGATGGTCCCTGGTGAGTGAAATGGGCTTTTGGACCAGGTTGTGGCTGGGCTGGGATTGGGGTACGTTTGGAACCGCTAGGTCAGGGGAGCATGAGAGAGGGTGATGGTTCTGTGGCCATGCAAAGGGAAGAGGTCAGCTGGGGAGGGAGTGGTGACCAAGGGTTGGGGTGAAGGTTAAGTCAGAGGGGGCCTAGCTTCTGGGGCCCAGGCCAAAGGAGCCCTGGTTTAGTGTCAGACACACTCTTGCCCTGGGATTCCTTCTACCTAATAGGAAAGATCCACTGTGGAGGTGGGCGGGGCAGTGGTGGGGTGGGGGTGTGAAGGAGGCTGTTGCCTAGAAAGAGGGCTGCAGCTGGGGAGGAGTGTTGGTATAACGGAGTGGTGTACGCTTGCTTTTGTGCTGGGGTGAAGAGCCTGTCTTCATTGATAGTAGCACAAAAAAACATGTTCCAAGATTTCAGTAGACCTCACAAATGCCTTCATTCAGTCAACAAATATTTATTGAGCATCTACTATGTGCTAGGCCCTGTGCTAGACCCAAGGAACACAATGATGAGTGAAAATACAGTTCTTGACCTCATGAAACTTATGGACTAGTGGAGGTGGCAGACATTAAATAATCACACAAATGTATCTTTGCAAACTGGAATCACTGCTAAGGATTGCTGAACTGGGGAAGAATATATTTCTGGGGCTTTCAGGGATCCTACAGGGGCTGGGAGAGGGGGTAGTATATTGGACTCAGGTCCTGCTGTGAGTTCCAGGGTCACATTCCTAGGTTTCTCACCTTCCTCCCAATATTCAAGCTCCCAAGAAGTGGGAGGGACTCCAGAGGGCTGAACTTCCCAACTGAAGTGAGATTTTATCAGCTTCTCTAGAAGACTCCATGCCACTAGATTTTCCTAGCAACTCCCAGATCTGACAGCTACAGGACTCTCCTTCCTCATCATGCTGAAGGGATGGCGATCCCAAACGTGAGAACAGAGGTGCCCAACATCTGGAAAGTGGAGCCCTAGCGCAGCCAAACATCTGGAGCGCTAATCGCAGGAGCCGCCAGAGGCCCTAGACGTGGGGTCCCGGAAGGGGATGGGGAGTGGGAGGGCTCAGCTATCCGAGCACTCAATGCTCCTGTCCTCGCGCCCCCCAATCTGGACCTGGTGGGGAATTTGCCTCAGCGCAATTCTGAGTGCCGTCGCCCCCCGCCCCCGCCAGTGCCCCTGCGTGTACCCCCACCAGCGGAGTCCCAGGCCCTGCTCCCCAGTCCCACCTCCGCTGCGGGCCAGGAGCGTGCAGGTGAGGGGGATAGTGTTAAACGGGGACCTGGGGAGGGGAGAGGAGAAGAACCAGAGGGGGAGAAGAGGGGGCGGGCGGGGCGCGGGCGCCCGGCGCGCCTGTGCGGAGCGCGGAAGCTGCGAGCGCCCGCGACAGTAAAACATCTGTAATGTGCCATTCGCCGCTGCTCGCTGATTGCTCATGGATTAAAGATTAAAATCTCGGCTTTGGCAGATGGGGAGAGAGAGGAAACTCTTATGAGCACGTTTTGCATCTGCATTTCATTCTGCTCTGTTCCCTGCGCCACGCCTGGCGGCGCCCGCCCCACCCCGCGCACCCAGCTCCCGGCTCCCCCTGCGCGGCCAGGCTGGCCCGCACCCGTCGGGCCTGCGGACCTCTTCCCTCCCTTCCTGTAGCTGCCAGCCCTGGGCTCCTGGCCCCCTCGTCTCGTTCTCATCCGGAGTTCCCGCCTCTAATCTAGTGTTGGTCACTTCCCTGCTCCCTTCTAGACTCCAGGCAGGACTCGGGGAACCTCCCCAGAAACGGAGTACGCTCCATTCCAGGAGCTGGGGGGCCACCCACATGCCTACTGTGCTAAGCTGGCTGCCTCCTGGGTACGGAGGCTGGGGAGGGCTGGGGCGCAGAAGGTGGATCCAACAGTGGTATTTCCGGCTATGGAGAAAAGTCATTGTGGCATAGCCAGGTGGGCTCACCTGGGCAATTGTTTCCCCTCTGCGTTTTTCACGCAGAGCTGCTGTGGAGGCAGGGGGTGGAGTAGGAGAAGGAACAGCGTCAGAAGGACTCCCAGGAGCTCACCACCCAGTGGTTGTGGCAGGAGGGTCCTGGAACAGGGCCTGTTCTGGTCTTTGGATAATCCCTGTAAATTAGCGTGGTCCTGGCCTACTGAGGAGTTGAAACACATGCTCAGGCACCTTGGGTAGATCCACTGGCTTCTTCATTTGCCCCTTCCTCCCAGAATGTGTCCCTTGCATCGAACTTTGTTGGGGAGGGAAATCCAGGCAGGGAGAACTGGAGACAAAGGACTGTCAGAAAGACAGACGGGCGTTAGAGACACAGAAAAAGGAACAAAAAGCTGCAGAGCAGCATGGCAGATGCGAGCACCTGCATCTGATGGTTGGGGGAGAAGGCTGGGGCGATGGACAGAGGGGGCTCTGCCTGGCTTTCAGGCTCCAACGGGGAGGAGGAGGTTGGTCTAGTGTGAGCAGAAGAAAAGCTGAAGAAGGGTGAGCGAGAGGAGGGTCGCTGTGGCAGATGTAATTAATTACTGCATATTAAAATGTTTGTTTACAGAGATGAACAGCGGCTGGAGGTCTGATGGTAATTAATTCACAGCATTTCCCAGCCCTCTTTGAGCCTGAACCCCTCTGGGGAGCCTGGTGGAGGGGTGGACTGGACTGGGTGAAGTGCTGGTTTGTTCTTGCACTCCCCTCACCAGGGACTGGAGTCCAGAATGCTGATGCTAGAGGGAACCTCAGACATCACCTACTCAAGCCCCACTCCACCACACACACTTGGGGAAATCGAGGCCAGACAGGAGTTGTGACTAGTGATTTGCCCAAGACCACCAGCTAGTCAATGGCAGAACCAAGATCATGGTCTGCTTCCTGTCAAGGTGTTCAAGGCCAAAGGAACATTGAGGCCATGGTGATCTTGGGCAGAGATGATATAACAGAGAGAGCAGAAAGGAGAATTAGGGCTACAGAAAGGGCTTGGAAAGGGGGAGATCCATTAGGGCCCTTTCTGGAGAGATCAGAGGTCCACTCATTCTGGAGAGGTGGGGAGGGGCAGCATGGTTATCAGAAGGTAGCCTCTCCCCACCTCTGCACCAGGCCATGAGGAGGGAGGCAGAAGCTGTTAGCATCCTCAGCCTGAGGTTCTGCTAGTCTGGCAAGCTTCGTGACCTTGGGGAAATAATGTGACCTCTCTGAGCCTTCGTTCTTTATCAAATGGACACTTCCCTTGTAGGGCAGTTAGGAAGCGTGCAAGGGTTGTTAGGACTTTCACAGTGGCACTTACCCCATGTGGCTACCCCTGCTCTCACTTCTTCACGCACACACAGTCACCCTCAACAGCTGAGACACAAGCCAAAGTCATAAATATCCCTCAGCTTATCCACTCATTCACGAAGAAGTCAGCTGATGTACAGGAGTAGGGAATGCAAGATGAAGAGGAGACTTGCCTGTTTTGTAGGAGCACACAGGATTCACAGCTATGAAGAGAGAATCAATGGTGAAGGCAGAAAAGGAATGTCAGTCAAGTGAGGGGTACAGATAGCAGTGGGGGGCCGAGGGTTGCCTGGAGAAGCTGGGCCCCAGGCTATGCCACAAAGGATGGGTAGGAGTAGGGTAGGAGTAGAGGAGGAGGAAGTTCTGTTGTGGAGCTGGGCATGGCCAGGGGTTCCTAGGCAGAAGGCAGGGGAGGCCTGCCTGGCCCCCTTAAGCCTTGGAACCCAGAGGGAGCCCACATAGGCCTCTTATTTGGTGGGGCTGAGTAGGGGGACTCCTCATTTTCTCCAATAGGCTCTGCTTTTTTCATACCAACTCTAGGGCTGCTGGTAGAGCAGGCAAATTTCCCCTTATATCTCAAGACCAAGAAATGGAGTAGGAGGCTGGGAAGAGGGACAGGAGAGCAGATATTGGGAGGAGGAAGAGTCGGGGTGAGAAGAAACCCAGCTGTAGAATGAATGAGGGCATCTGAGATGAATGGGGCACTTGCTGTCTGAAGGGGCTGGGCTGGAGGAAGATGAGAACTAGAGGGCTATGTATTTGTCTGGGGATTTGAAGACAGGGTGTGTGTGTGTGTGCGTGTACAGGAGGGCACAAGTGTTCATGTGTTCTTGGGCTGGTGGCCATCACTACAAGGTTCATGCTGGCAGGCATGAACATACGTGTGAGTGTGTGTGGATGTGTGCCTCTGGGTATCTGAGTGTCCATGTGTGAGGAAAGGCAGAGGGGCTACTTGTGCACATGTGGGCCTTTCCCCTACAGCCAACACTCCTCCCCACACCCCTGCAGCCTCTGCAAGGTGAAATGGGAGGAGGGCCAGGGTCCCGGGATGGAGAGGGGTCACCTCCTGGCCTGGTCTGACCCCCAGGACCCTTCCTGCATGCTCTATCTAGCCTTGCTCCCTGCGGGCTGGATCAGCTCCAGGGCGTGGAGTCCGGATGGGAGGTGGCAGCGCTCTTTCAAACAGCCCTTCTGCTCTAGCTTGGCTTTTATGGGGGTGGGAGAGGGGGTGTTTATTACAAATGGACACGAAAAGACAAAACAAGCCCAGGAGACACAGATCCGCAAAAAGACAGGAAAACCCACCTGTCACCTCACACCCGGGGAAGCCCCTCTACATGTTGCTTTCTTTGCAGTCTGATTTCTATGTCAACAGGGAGAAAACAAGCGGAGTCGTGTAGCGCCAACTGTGGGCTGCCCCTTAACCCCGCCCTGCGCCCGCCCGGCGCCCCTTTTTACCCCATCCTTGTCACCCCTAACGGCCGGGCAGAAGCTCCTCCCGCCCTAGGCCACACGGGAGGGGTCGGTGGCTACTTGTTGGGCCAGGACCAGCGGCTAGGGCGCCCCAGGCCGGCTGGGCTGGCAGCGGGCGCGCGGGACGCTGCGCCCGGGAGGAGCCGCGGGAGGGCAGGAGCGGAGGGAGGCGGGGCGGAGCTGTCGCTTCCCATCAGGCGCAGGATTGTTCCCGACACGCGCAGGCCCCGCGGCGTTTCTGTGTCAGGGAGTTTTGCCGGCGCCGTGACCCATACGAGGGGGGTCGGGCTGCGCGCGGGGAGCGGCCAAGAGTGACCAGCGCGGCCGGCCGCATCATCACCACCTGGCCGGGTCACTGCTTCTCTCTCCTGCCGGGAGCGCCGCGGAGGGAGGGGCTCCTGGGGGATGGGGGCGCGGGGCGCGGGTTTCTCCCGGTGTCACTGTCCCCCAACCCCCAGGGAAGGGCAAGCGGGAGAAGCATTTCCCACACAGAGAAGGCGCCGAGAGACAGGAGAAATCAGCACCCTGGGCCTCAGTTTCTTCCCTTCGAAATTGGGGAGGGGGAAGTCCGTGATCCTGAAATGAGAATGCCCTGTTCCTTGAGAAGTGGATGGGGTCACCGACTGGAGAATGCAGTGCCTGAGGGTGGGTAAATCCCCTCAAGAGGCACGGGGAGGCATCTCGCCTAGGTCGGCCCCCAAAGCCAGAGCTGCTCAAATAGGACTGGAGCCTGAACTCCCACGGAGAGAACCGAGGGACCTGGAAGGCTAGGGTGGGGGTGTTTATGCAAATCAGATGATAATCGGGGTGTGAGTGGCCAAGTTTCCAGAGCAGGGATGGGGTGGAGGAGGGGCTGCAGGGAGGGAGGGGCAGGCTCCTGACCTCTTCCCCCAACCCACTGGTCCCATCTGAAGTCTGCCGGCTCCCATCTTCCGCACTTAATGATTTTGACGGGCCCCACCCGCGCACCATCGGGGCCTTTGTGTCTGCCAGACCAATGGCCCCTCTCCTGGGCCCACCCATCAGTCACCCGGAGCTCCAGCTGTTCCCAGCCTTTAGAGCAACCTCGGCCATCACCACTACAAATTGGCTCTCAACAGCCACTTGGAGACCCCTTCTCTGCCATTGTCTCGGGACAAATGGCCCTTCCCCTGCACACCGCCCCCCAGGCCCAGCCTAGGCTGCCTGCTGCTTCTAGGAAGGGAGGGAGCCCACCAGCTTCCTCCGGGAAGCCTCCTCCTCCCCCAACCCCAGTAATCTAGCCAGTCTGGGCCAGCACTCTGTCGCCAGTGCCTAGACACTCCATATCCTTTCCTCAGTCAGTTCCGGTTCAGGAGCCCCAAGACTGAATCTCCTTCTTTTTCCCTCACAGCACCAAGGGCTAAAGAAGTCTAACTACATAAAGATGCTCCTTGACTATAATGGTGTTACATCGGATGAACCAATCACAAATTGGAAATATCCTAAGTTGAAAATGCATTTAATACACCCAGCCTAGTGTATGAAATTTACTTTAACCTAGCTTGCCTTAAATGGGTTCAGAACACTTACATTAGCTTACAGTGTAAAGGCAAAGTCATCTAACACAAAGCCTATTTTATAATAAAGTGTTTAATATCTCATGTAATTTACTGAATATTGTACTCAAAGTGAAAAACAAAAAGGTATTATGGGTACTCAAAATATGATTTCTACTGAATGTGTATCATTTTCACATTATGGTAAAGGTAAAAAAAATTGTATTGGCCGGGTGAGGTGGCTCACACCCGTAATCCCAGCCCTTTGGGAGGCCGAGGCGGGCAGATCACCTGAGGTCAGGAGTTCAACACCAGCCTGACCAACATGGAGAAAGCCCATCTTTACTAAAAAATACAAAGTTAGCAGGGCATGGTGGCACATGCCTGTAATCCCAGCTACTCGGGAGGCTGAGGCAAGAGAATTGCTTGAACCCGGGAGGCAGAGTTTGTGGTGAGCTGGGATGGCACCATTGCACTCTAGCCTGGGCAGCAAGAGTGAGACTCCACCTCAAAAAAAAAATTATATTAATAAGCCAAACCAGCATGAGTTGGGGGCTTGTGTACTTGTTGACTGAGGCTGAAGTGAAGGGTAAGAAAAGAAGGAGGGAAGGGTTGGTGGAGGAGGGCCTGGGTACTGGGGGCCAGGGTTCCCAGGAGCCATCATGGCCAAGCACAGAGCCAAGACAATTACATGCCTAGTTTTGCTGATAGCATTAAAATAATAAGAATGAGGGGTCTGGAAGTCATACATTAAAGCATAGAATTAGAAGGGGCTTTAGAGACTGGCACAGGCATCCCCAAAGTGAATCTGACACAGCTGGAACTGTGTTACACAAGCAGGCTCTTTCACGTACTGGCTCAGTGGCCTTCTTGGCACTCTCGCCACTGCCAAACTCTACCCCGTCCTCCCCTTCCTTCTCCTTTTTTCTCCCCCTTGCAGGATCTCTGCTTAAACTTTCTCCTCACTCCTCCTCCTCTTTTGGTCTCTTTCTCTCTCACATTTCCACCTTTCCCCTCCAGTGCTGGCTTGCCCAGGGTGTGTTAAGGAGTAGGCCTGAGAGGAGACAGCGGGTGGGGTCTTTGGCTTTGGGGCTGGAAGACAGACGGAGCAAGACATCCCCCATGGAGTCTGCCCTCAGTCAAAATGCCCATCTTGGCATCTGTCCCAGTGTCAGTGCCAGGGCAGCAGGAGAGTTAAAATGGTGTGGTTTGGGGTGAGGATGGAAATGGGCCTGTCTGGGTGTCTGTGTGAGAGGAGGCCTGAATGTTAAGATCTGGCTGAGATTTTTAGTCTCTGGCTGCCTGTATGATACTATCAGTGTGTGTGTATTGTGTGTGTCCCTGCTGAGGCTTAAGCCTGTATGTAGATGGCCTTTCTCCAATGGACATCAGTTGGTGTTCTGGGAAGGGGAGCTGGGTGCATCTCTTTAGATCTTAAGGAGCAGCGGGTGGGCTGGGGGCTGGGCTGCACTGAGGTGGGCTCAGGCCTGGCTGGATTGGGCTGGTGTGGGGAGAGCCTGTTGTGGCAGTGGTGAATGGGCCTATCTGGCTAGGGGAATGGTGGAGAAAGGATGGGACGTGAGTGGGGATGGAAAATGGAATTGCCAGCCTGGAATGAATGGATGGTGGAGTTTCTCTTTTGTAACTGGGAATAATTAAGATAGATGTGCGGATGGATTAGCTGTCCTGCAAGGTCAGGAGCGCATTGTTGGATCACTCTATTATTTCGCTGCGCCACAGCTACCCAACTAACGCCTTTTTCATGATATTTTGAACATCCACACAGAAAAAACCAAGTGAGTGCACGAGAGATACAAATGGATCGTTTGGTGGAGAAATCCGTCTTCGTCACTGCCGCCAGGCTGGGATTAATGCGATTGAAGGCTCCCCCAGGCTCCGCCAGGGAGATGGCTCGGGAAAGCAAGAGAAATTGGCTTGTACCCCTGGGAGCACGATTGATGGGCCAGGCCTGCCAGGCTGGGCTGGGCCACTGTGTTCTCAGGCTGGACTGGGGGTGGGGAAATGGGTCTGGGGCCTGGTCTTGGCCTGGGTGGTGCCTTGCCCTGTGAGAGAAGCCTAGACTGGCCTAGAACCCACAGGAGCTCGCTTTGGAGGCTGTGGATGGAATGACAAGGACAGTCTCAGGCTCTGATGCCCCAGCTGGGCTGAGGGACTTTGGGGAAAGAACAGGAATGGAGGAGCCTATTCCCCAGTGACACCCCTTTTTCTGAGTGGCCAAGGATAGGCTCCAAATGCCTACCAGGATGCAGGACCTCAGGGAGACAGTCTGGACCCAGGGGAGCTGTGACTCATCTATTCTCAGAGCAAACATTTACTGAGCCTGCACCACGTGCCAGGAACTGCAATGAACACAAATGATGTCTGTCCTCACGAAGCTTGTAGTCTAACTGGGAGGACAGACATTGAGCAAGTCATTCCTGCCTGGGCGATAGGACTGTGATAGGAGCTGATGGAGAACTCTTCACCAGCCTGATGGAGGAGACAATCTATCCTGAGGGAGGTCAAATAACTCATCCAAGGTTATACAACTAGTGAATGGCACAGCAAGGACTAGAAAGAAAGTTCTTAGCCTGAAAGTTACTGCAGAATCATACTAACCTGATGGAGGAGGCAAGGTCTTCAGTCTCTGACCATGGTAAATACGTGAGCGTCATTTGGGGAAGCAGGAGAGGGAAGCAGTGCACACTTATGTACCAGTAGGTATGCACGTGTGTGCACACACACAAACACACACACACATTCACATACATGGAGTGAAGATGGCCTCAGTGAGATAATCAGAGAGAGTATGGACCTTTTCTTTTTTAAGATGGAGTTTCGCTCTTGTTGCCCAGGCTGGAGTGCAATGGTGCAATCTCAGCTCACCACAACCTCCGCCTCCCAGGTTCAAGGGATTCTCCTGCCTCAGCCTCCCCAGTAGCTGGGATTACAGGTGCCCATCACCATGCCCAGCTAATTTTGTATTTTTAGTAGAGACGGGGTTTCTCCATGTTGGTAAGGCTGGTCTCGAAATCTTCACCTCAGGTGATCTGCCCGCCTTGGCCTCCCAAAGTGCTGGGATTACAGGTGTGAGCCACCACGCCTGGTCTGTTTTTGTTTTTACTTGTTAAATATATCTGGTAAGAAAGAATTTTTTTTTTTTTTTTGAGATGGAGTCTAGCTCTGTTGCTCAGGCTAGAGTCCAGTGGCGTGATCTCAGCTCACTGCAAGCTCCACCTCCCGAGTTGATGCCATTCTCCTGCCTCAGCCTCTCGAGTAGCTGGGACTACAGGCGCCCGCCACCACGCCCGGCTAATTTTTTTGTATTTTTAGTAGAGATGGGGTTTCACCGTGTTAGCCAGGATGGTCTCGATCTCCTGACCTCATGATCCTCCTGCCTCAGCCTCCCAAAGTGTTGGGATTACAGGCGTGAGCCACCGCACCTGGCAGAAAGAATTTAAACATTATAATTGAGTGAAATTAAGTCCCCTCTCACTCTTCACCTTCAGTCCATTAATTTTCCTTCTCAGAAGCAACTGCTGGTATCATTTATGTATGTGTGTATGTATCTTTTTTTTTTGAGATGAGTTTCACTCTTGTTGTCCAGGCTGGAGTGCAATGGTGCCACCTTGGCTCACTGCAACCTCTGCCTCCCAGGTTCAAGTGATTTTCCTGCCTCAACCTCCGGAGTCGCTGGGATTACAGGCACCCTCCACCATGCCTGGATAATTCTTCTTTTGCATTTTTAGTAGAGATGGGGTTTCACTATGTTGGCGAGGATGGTCTCAAATTCCTGACCTCAGGTGATCCACCCGCCTCAGCCTCCCTAAGTGCTGGGGTTAGAGGTGTGAGGCACTGTGCCCAGCTGTGTGTGTGTATCTTTGTAGGAATATTCTCCACATTGGGCCAGATGCAGTGGCTCACCCCTGTAATCCCAGCACTTTGGGAGGTCATGTGAAACTTCGTTTCTACAAAAAATACAAAATCAGCTGGGCATGGGGTGGCCAGTGTCTGTACTCCCAGCTACTTAGAAGACTGAGGTGGGAGAATGGCCTAAGCCCAGGAGGTGGATGTTGCAGTGATTGTGCCACTGCACTCCAGCCTGGGTGACAGAGCCAGACCCTGTATCAAAAAAAAAAAAAGAAAGAAAGAAAAAAAAGAAAGAAATATTCTCTACATTCACAAATGATAGCAAACTGCAGACAGTGTTCTGCATATTTTTGTTTAATTTAAAAAATTATTTTAGAGATTATTAAAATCTCCCTTTTTCTTTTTTACCAGCAGTGTAGTATTCCACTGTGAGGATGTCCTGTCAAAATCTCCCTTTTTCTTTTTTACCAGCAGTGTAGTATTCCACTGTGAGGATGTCCTGTCACTTATTTAACCAGTATTGACGTGCGTTTAAGTTGTTACCAATCTTCTACTGTTGCTATAGTGACTATCCTTGAAGTCAAATGGCTGGGTTGAAGAGAATGTGTAAGAGGGAGTTTTGGCTTGGGTTTGAAGGGAGAAAGAGCAGCGACATAAGAGGAGTAAGAGGAGATGGAGAGGGCAGAGGGGCCAGGGTGATGGTGGGCATAGTGGAGACAGCAAGGGGCTCTGAGCTAGGGAGGCTGGAGGCTTGTGTCCCAGTCTTGGTTCTGTTCTTTACTACTCCTGTGTTCTTTACTTGTTCTGTGACCTTGAGAAAATTACTGAATTTATCTGAACCTCTTTTTTGTTTGCAAAATGGAGAGAACAATACGAACCTCACTGATTCATTGTGAGGTTTAAAAATAATTTCCATGATTATATATAGAAAAATAGGTGGACTTACTCTATAATAAAAGCAGCAATGATCTCTAGATAGTAGTATCTGAAATGTTCTATTTTTTCTTTTATATCATCTGCATTAGCTGTGTTGTCTAAAATTTCTACAGTACTCATGCATTATTTTCACAATCAGAAAGAAATAATATGGACTCTATATTATCTATCTATATCTAGATGATTTTGGTGGGGCAGGGGGAGAGGTAGAGGTAGGAGCCACCGTAGGCTGAAATATTTGGTCAAGATTACTTAGCAGAGACTGCAGGGATGGGTTGGATTTACAGAAGAATAGAGTTGGCTAGAAAGACCACATCACTGGAGGACATGAGCGAGGAAAAGTGTGGAGATGACAAAGCATCAGTGGGCAAAGCCGTCCAGTTTAGCAGCAGCAGAGTCCTCTTGTTAATTTCACTCACTCGTTCTTTTCACAAGCATCTACTGAGCACAGATTCTGGCCAGGCACTGTGCTCTGCCCGGGGGCTGTTTCGTGTTATGGTGATCATAACAGAAGCTTTGTGGACCTTATGACAATTGGAGACGTTTACAGAGAAGTATAAATCGCTCCTGTGAAATGTCGACAGGAGCGGCTTGGGCCTTCTGAGAGCCTCGCGCAGAGTGTGGCCTAGTTAGTGAGGTGAAGAAAGCACTCCTAGAGGAAGTCCTCAGGGCATTAAACCAAGATTGGAAGGACAAATAGGTGTCAACCAAGCAAAGAAGAAAGGTAAGCGTGTTTCAGGAAGCGGGAACAGCAAAGTGGATGGCCCAGTTGCAGAGGAAGCCTGGTGAGTAAGAGGGATGAGGTCAGAGGGCGAAGGGAAAGGGTCCAGAGGCATTGGCAGACTGGGCAGTCGAAGTCCTCATAGGTTGTAAGAATTTTGGCATGAGAGCAGTGGGGACCATGGAGGAGTTTAAGTCCAGAGGGACATGATCGGGCTTGTGTTTTGAGCAGTCCCTGCTGGCAGCAGAGAGTGGAGATAACGTAAATCAGTGAGGAGACCCCTGGGAATGGAGGGTGATAATGTGAATGAGGGTAGTGGTGATGAAGATGGAAGGAAAAGAATGGGATTAGCAGAAAAGGAGTGGGAGAAAAGGCTGAAGAGATATAGCGGGGCATTGCTGTAAGTCCCAGCTAAAGAGTTTAATCACCAGTTAGATAACTGGAGCCATTGATAGTGATATTCTGACAACCTCATTCATAGAGTAGAGTGTCTACCTTTGCTGGACCATGCACAACTATTTTTTGCATGCTTATCTCATTTAATACTTGTGGCTACCCTATGAGGATGGTACTATTACTCTCATGTGGTGGGTGGATTAAGCAACTTGATCTGGGTCACCCACCACTAAGAGGTGGACCTGGGATTTACACCCTGCATTCTGGTTGCAGAGTATAACCACCAAGCTACACTGTCACGGGAGCTTTTCAGCAGAAAAAGGATGTGAGCAGGGTTGTGACTTTGGAAAATTAATCTGGTGGCAGTGAGCAAGATGGACGGGTTTGGGCAGAAGTGAGATCAGGGAGTCTGGGTCACGGTGAGACCAAAGGAATGGGGAGGAAGAGATGGATGTGGAGGCCATTGTAAATAGATAGGATTGAAGATGTGTATTAGTTATCTACAGATAGGATTGAAGGTGTGTATTAGTTATCTATAGATAGGATTGAAGATGTGTATTAGTTATCTATAGATAGGATTGAAGATGTGTATTAGTTATCTATAGATAGGATTGAAGATGTGTATTAGTTATCTA
>NW_026652278.1:33035439-33083943 GCF_009828535.3 Hylobates moloch
GTATTAGTTATCTATAGATAGGATTGAAGATGTGTATTAGTTATCTACAGATAGGATTGAAGGTGTGTATTATCTATTGCTGCTGTAAAAATCTACCACAAACTTTGTGGCTTAAAACAATACCTATTTTTTTTTTTTTTTTAATCTTAGTTCTACAGGTTGAAAGTCTTGGCAGGCATAACTGATTTCTCTCTTAGTCTCACAAGGCTAAAATCAAGGTGTCAGCCTGTCTGAGCTCTTCTGTGAGGCTCTGGGGAAAGAATCTGCTTCCACTGTCATTCTTGTTGGCAGAACTCAGTTCTTTGCTGTAATAGGACTCAGGTCCCTGTTTCCTTGCTGGCTGTCAGGTGGGGGTCATTCTCCTAAAAACCACTCTCTGGTGCCTGCATATGGCCCCTCTGTCTTCCAAGCCAGCAACAGTGCATTATTTTTGTGATTTGAATACCTCCAGTTGCCTCTGTCAGCAGCCAGAGGAAACATTCTGCTCTGAAAGGGCTCCTGTGATTAGACTAGACCCACCCAGATTATCTCCCTTTTGCTATGTAACATAATCAGGGAGCAACACCAGGAGGTGAAAGTCATGGGGTCATCTTAAAATTCTATGTAACCATAAGACCACTTGTATTACACGTCTTGGAAAACTGGGTGGGGAGGGATGTCAGAAGGGGTGGTGTGGGGACAAGATGGCTCTGAGGTTTGGAAACTGAATAATTGGGAACTAGAAGTGTTAGTTTGGGAGGCTGGAAAGATAATGAGGTGGGCTTCAAGGTGGAAACATAGAGCAGTTAGAAATGGGAATTGCAAATGGGTGTGGTGGCTTACGCCTGTAATCCCAGCACTATGGGAGGCTGAGGCAGGCAGATCACAAGGTCGAGAGATTGAGACCATCCTGGCCAACACGGTGAAACCCTGTCTCTACTAAAAATACAAAAATTAGCCGGGCATGGTGGCATGTGCCTGTAGTCCCAGCTACTTGGGAGGTTGAGGCAGGAGAATTGCTTGAACCTGGGAGGTGGAGGTTGCAGTGAGGCAAGATCGTGCCGCTGCACTCCAGCTTGATGACAGAGAAAGACTCTGTCTCAAAAAAAAAAAAAAAAAAAAAGGAAAAGAAATGAGAATTGCCTCTCAGCAGAGTGGTGATATTGCATTCTTTTCTAGGTAGTTATTGAGATAGGCCACACAGACAGGAAAGAACACCAATCTGAGTGTACAGCTCAATGAGCTCTCCCCAACACCCTTAGATCAAGATTTCCAGCCTCCCTCAGCCAAGTTCCCTGTGCTCCTTCCCAGCCATGGTTCCCCATGGGTGACCACTATTCTGACCACTATCGATTGCCATAAATTAGTTTGGCCTGTGCTTGAGCTTCATATACACGGAACCATACAGCATCTTCTCATCAAATATTAATAATTTATTGGGTGCCAGGTATTGTGCCAGGTTCTGCAGATGCAACAAGACAGACAAGGTCCCACCCTTCGTGGAAGTTCTGCTCAGAAGGAAGAGATCAGTACTGTTGGAGGCAACAGGATGACCCAGGGGGAGAGTGTGGACAAAGTAGAAAGATTGTAAAGGTGAAACTGGGAGAAATGCTTAAGTATGGGGTGGGAGTGGGGCAGGGTGATCGGAGGATGGAGGGAAGTTGGAGTGTGCAGCAGCGCAGAAACAGAAGAGAGAGCTCTTCAAGAGAAGGGGCCATCAACAGTGTCGCATGCTGCTGAGACGTTAATCAACACATATTTATGGAGCATCTGCTTTGTACAAGGCTAGGGATGGAGTGGAATAGAGAGTGGCATAAAACTCCCTGTAATAACGATCTCTAACATGCTTATAGAGATAAGAGAAGGCCCTGGCAGAGGGTAGAGGGGGTGTTCGTGGAAATGCTATAAAGTTCAAATATGATCATGTCATCGCCCTGCTTAAAACTCTCTTAGGGCTTTCCATTGCCATCGGAACTAAGATCAAAACTTCACCATGGCCTCCCCGGCCCTTGTGGTCTGACCCCTGTCAACTTCTATAGCCTTTGGCCCTTAACTTTCTCCCTGTTACTCTGACTTCCAGGCATCCTGGCTGCCTCTTTCCTCCTTGTTCTGCTCCCTCCTGCCCCAGGGCCTTTGCATGCATCATTTCTTTTGCCTAAAACTCTCTTCTTCTCCCTGCTACCCCTCGAGAGACCTAGTTAACTATGTCCACCATTATTCACATCTCAGGTCAACGATCATCTACTCAGAGAAGACTTCTCTGATTTTCCTGCTTGAAAGAGTTCCCTATATTTTGCACTCCCACAGCCTGCTTTACCGACACTTATAATGGTGGGTCATTATATATCTGTGTGATTACTGCATAGTGTTTCCCTCTCTCATTTATCAGAGACTTTCAAGAGAGCAGGAACCTCATCTGCTCACGATTGTCAGTGATTCCCCAGCAGCTAGCTTAGCGAGGGCTCAATAAGTAATTGCCAAAGGAATGTGTTTATGAATTTGAAGTCAGAAGGTCTGTCTTTGAGCCCTGGCTATGTGACCTTGGATATGTAGCTTTCTTTTCTTCCCTGGGACTCAGTTTCATCATCCATAAAACGAAGGGATAGACTCTCTGGCTTGATGTCCTTGGATTCAATGAGTCACACTCATAAGAATGTCACTGGGCTGCCTGCCAGCACATTAGCTTGATATTACTAAGTGCTGAGTAAAAAGGTGCAAAACATCTAGTGCTTTTAGAGACAGGACAGAGCAGTGTGATCTAGGATGTTCAGAGAAGACTTCCTGGAAGAGGTGGGTAGGAATGAATTAACAGATGGAGACAATAGAGATTTTTAAGAGCCAGAGAAGGGCTGGGGCACCAAATGTGACAGGAGGCAATAAGGAGACTGGCCTGGCCAGAACCCGAGGGAAGGATCCAGCTCTCTTTAAATAGCAGAGGCCCAATATATTAGTTTTCTGTTGCTGCAGTGACAATTGACCACAAACGCAGTGGCTTAAAACAACAAAATTTATTATCTTACAGTTCTGGAGGTCAGAGGACAAAGTTAGTCTCATTGGGCTAAAGTCAGGATGTTAACAGGGCCTGTTCCTTCTGCAGGCTGGAGGGGAGAATCTGTGTACTTGTCTTTTTCAGCTTCTAAAGGTCGTCCTCATTTCTTGGCTTGTGGTCCTGAATCACATCACCTTTTTCTTTGACTTCGACTTTGTTGCCTCCCTTGTGGTTACATTGTGCACACTCTGATAATCCAGGATGATCTCAAAATCATTAACATAGTTACATCTGGAAAGTCCCTTTTATCATGTCTCCCTTTCCTTTCCTTTCCTTTCCTTTCCTTTCCTTTCCTTTCCTTTCCTTTCCTTTCCTTTCCTTTCCTTTCCTTTCCTTTCCTTTCCTTTCCTTTCCTCTCCTCTCCTTCCCTTTCCTTCCTTCCTTCCTTCCTTCCTTCCTTTCTTTCTTTCTTTCTTTCTCTCTTTCTTTCTTTCTTTCCTTTTCTTTCTTTCAGAAGGAGTATCACTCTGTTGCCCAGGCTGGAGTGCAGTGGCTCACTGCAACCTCCACCTCCTGGGTTCAAGTGATTCTCGTCCCTCAGCCACACAAGTAGCTAGAATTACAGATGTGTGCCACCATGCCCAGCTTTTTTTTTTTTTGTATTTTTAGTAGAGACATGGTTTCACCATATTGGCCAGGCTGGTCTCGAACACTTGACCTCAAGTGATCTGCCTGCCTTGGCTGCCCAAAGTGCTGGGATTATAGGAGTGAGCCACTGCGCCCGGCCAGTAGTCTCTTTTATCATGTGAGGTAAATATTCACAGGTTCTGGGCATTAGGATTAGGATAAGGACTTTTTTTTTTTTTTTTTTTTTTTTTTGCTTTTTTTTTTTTTTTTTTTTTTTTTGAGAGGGAGTTTCGCTCTTGTTGCCCAGGCTGGAGTGCAATGGCGCGATCTCGGCTCACCGCAATCTCCACCTCCCAGGTTCAAGTGATTCTCCTGCCTCAGCCTCCCTAGTAGCTGGAATTACAGGCATGTGCCACCATGCCTGGCTAATTTTGTATTTTTAGCAGAGACAGGGTTTCTCCATGTTAGTCAGGCTGGTCTCGAACTCCCGACCTCAGGTGATCCGCCCACCTCGGCCCCCCAAGGTGCTGGGATTACAGGCATGAGCCACTGCGCCCGGCCTAGGATAAGGACATCTTTGAGTGGCTATTTTTCAGCCTATCGCACCCTAGTAGTTATTCATGTGGTCTCTGGAGCCAGAATGTCTCAGTGCAGGCGTTGGCTTTGTCATTCATTCACTAACTCACCCATTCATGAGGACATAAAGAGGTTAAATAACTTACCTAGGCCTAATTCTAGGATCCTAGCGCTCATCATGATGGGTCATAACTTACCCAGGCTTAATCCGAGGATCTCAACCCCTTTATGCCTTAGTTGTCTTATTTGTAAAATATGAAACTAATAGGATTCACCTAATTTGTTTTGATTATTGATTGTTGTATGACATAGCACCCCAGATTTCAGTAGCTAAAACTGATTTTTTAAATGTTTCATGAGTCTGGGGATTGGCTGGGCTCAGCTGGGCATTTCTTCTGCTCTTTGTGGTGCTGGCTGAGTTCCCTCCCGCAGCTGCATTCATGTGGAAACTCAGCTGGGATTGGAACATCCAAGATGGCCCCACTGACATGCCTGGCAGTGGCTGCTGGCTGGAAAATCTTGGCACTCCTTCATGCCACCTCTCACCCTGCAGGGCCTTTCTGTCTCCACTGGCTTCTCCAGCTGAAGAGTTCAGATTTCTTACGTGGTAGCTGGCCTCCAAGGAGGTGACTATGGAAGCTGTGAACTCTCTTAAGGCCTAAGCCCAGAAAGTGTCACTTCTGTTGAATTCTGTTGGTCAAAAAATCACATGGCCAGCCCAGATTCAAAGGGATGGGAAATAGACTCCACCTCTTATGCAAAGTCATATGGCACAAGTCTCGTGGGATGCACCTGCTATGGCAGTTGTAAGAATTCCATGAATTGAAACCTGTAAAAGAACTTAAAGCAGTGCCAGTTTCCTAGAAAGTGCTCAATACTTTTTAAAAAGCTCAGGCTTGGCCAGACACAGTGGCTCACGCCTGTAATCCCAGCACTTTGGGAAGCTGAGGCGGGCAGATTGCAAGGTCAGGAGTTCGAGCCTGGCCAACACAGTGAAACCTCATCTCTACTAAAAGTACAAAAATTAGCTGGGTGCGGTGGTGCGCGCCTGTAGTCCCAGCTACTGGAGGCTGAGGCAGGAGAATTGCTTGAACCTAGGAGGTGGAGGTTGCAGTGAGCCCAGATCGAGCCACTGTACTGCAGCCTGGGTGAAAGAGCAAGACTCCATCTTGGGAAAAAAAAAAAAAAAAAGGCTCAGGCTCGGCCAGGTGCGGTGGCTCAGCACTTTGGGAGACTGAGGTGGGTGGATTACCTGAGATCAGGAGTTCGAGACCAGCCTGGCCAACATATAAACCCCATCTCTACTAAAAAATACAAAAATTATCTGGCCATTCCACTCCAGCCTGGGCAACAAGGTGAGACTCCGTCTCAAAAAAAAAAAAAAACAAACAAAAAACAAACAAAAAAACAACTTAGGCTCTAGTGCTTGCCTGCCTAGATTCAAAACCCAGCTCCACAGCTTATGGTTTTGTGACCTTTGGCAAATTACTTAATGGCTCCAAGCCTCAGGGTCATCATCTGTAAATGAGAGTAGTGGCAAAATTTACTTTAAAGGGTTGCTGCAAGGTTGAAGTGTAATCACATATGCAGGCTTGTAGCTCAGGTCCTGTCATATAGTTAGTACTCAATAAGCCTTAGCTTTTGATGCAGGTACCGTGCAGGTACTTTCTCATATATTCTTTTATTTTAACTTATTGTTAACCCTATGTGGTGGAGACAGATACACATTTATCTGTGAAGAAATGGAGGCCTGAAGTCTTCAGAAATTTGGGGAAAGAAGTAGTATATGCTTACGACTAGGGCCCAGGTTTGTGTACTCCTTCCGCTTTACTACTGATTTCAAGCTCTTTTGTTTCTTTGGAGAGAATCACCTCCCACCCCGACCCATTTTTTCAAACAAACCTAATGTGTAAAACTGAGAAGACAGTATTTTATTAGCACATATTATGAAGGCTCAAGATTTAGCTTTTTACTTATTAGGAAAAAATGTCAATAAACCCACATACTTATCATGATGGTAGCCTCTAATGTGTTCAAATTCAATTCATAACAACATTTCTATGAACATATGATCTCTTATTTAAGGTTTCAAAAATACACCGATATGAAAGTTCAGGCCAGGCATGATGGCCCAAAACTGTAATCCCAGCATTTTGGGAGGCCTAGGTGGGAGGATGGCTTGAGCCAAGGAGTTCCAGGCTGTAGTGAGTTATGATTACACCACTGCACTCCAGCTGGGTGACAGAGCCAGACCCCATCTCTAAACAAATAAACAAGCAAGCAAGCAAACAAACGAACAAACAAACAAACTCTGTGGACCCGTTACATACTTCCAAGGAATTTTAAAGTTCCATGGATTCCAGGTTGGAGACCCCGTCATCAGACCACGTCCTTCTACATGGGGGTGAAGGAGATGGACCATCTGGGTTCCAAGCATTGGAGGTCTTAACCTGGCTAAGGACATTGGAGTCTTTTTGTAAGCAATGGGGTGTCATTTAATGTATTTTTTTATCCATTATCTATTGGACTTTTTTTTTTTGAGACAGAGTCTCACTCTGTCGCCCAGGCTAGAGTACAATGGCACAATCTAGGCTCACTGCAACCTCTGTTTCCTGGGCTCAAGCACTTCTCCTGCCTCAGCCTCCCGAGTAGCTGGGATTACAGGCGCACGCCACCACACCCGGCTAATTTTTTTGTATTTTTAGTAGAGATGGGATGTCACCATGTTGGCTAGACTGGTCTCGAGCTCCTGACCTCAGGCAATCTGCCCACCTCGGCCTCCCAAAGAGCTGAGATTACAGGCGTGAGCCACCGCACCCAGCCCTGGACTTTTGAGGATTGTGATCAAGAAGAATAAAGGCAGAGAAAAATAGTAACTGCCAATATTTATTAAATGCTGGCTGTATACCAGGTACCATGCTCTTTCCTTATTTTATCTCACTGAGTTACAGGAAGGCACTGTTATCAATCCCATTTGACAGGTGATGAAACTGAGGCTTAGGCAGAATAAGTAACTTATCAAGCTAGTAAACAATGAAAGCGTATTGCAAGTCAATGAGGTCATTGAATTTTTTTTTTTTTTGAGACTGGGTCTCACTAAGTTGCCCAGGCTGGAGTAAAAAGGCTACTCACAGGCACAATCACTGCGCACTACTGCCTCAAACTTCTGAGCTGAAGTGATCCTCCTGCCTCAGCCTCCTATGTAGCTAGAACTGCAGATGCATACCACCACACCCAGATAATTTTAAAATTTTTCACCGACACAAGGTCTCAGTATTTTGCCCAGGCTGGTCTTGAACTCCTGGCCTCAAGTGATCCTCCTGTCTTGGCCCCAAAGTGTTGTGATTACAGGTGTGAGCCATCATGCCTGGTTGGAAATTTTTTAGGAGGAAGCTATTGGTGACATGGTAAGTGGGAACAGAGGGGTTAGGAAAGGAAGAGGTGGTGGGAGGTGGAGTCCACAGATGTATATCCAGGAATGGTTGACAGCAAGGGGAAGGGAAATTAGGATAGAGGTCCAGAGGGTAAAGGCGTAGAAGGAAGGCTCAGAGGGGAGAGGGAAAGATGGGGAATGCAAGAGGAAGAGGAGGGTCACTGAAGGAGCATGTGGATGAAGCATTGCTTCTCCCTGTGTCCCTGCTTCTCCTGAATTCCCAAGGGTATTGACCCCAAAAGAGCCACAGGTGGAGATTCTGCCTGCACCAGGCCCTTCTATAGGAATGACCCTGGCAGTCCCAGAGGTGGTGCCGCACCCTTAAAGGCAATGACCAATGTGGGGCAGTTTTCCCTTTCCTTTCACACACTCTATGCTCCAGACAAACTGGGCTGCCCTTTTCTCAAACATGCCTGGCACCACAGTGTAGAGGAAAGGGCATGGCTTTCAGAGGCAACCGGTTCCAGGTTTGAGACTGCTTACTAACTCTGATGTTGGGCAAGTTATTTAATTTCCCTGAACTTCAGTTTCTCATCTATATACATGGAGATTATAACATCTATCTCTAAACATGTTGGGAAGGGTTAATGAGATAATATGGATGAAAGCTGCCAGCATATTCTTGGTACAGAGTAGATACTCCTGAAATACTGGAGTCCTCCTTCTCTGCACCTCTGTTCATGCACCTCTCTCCTCTGGCCAAGCTGTTCCTCCAGGCTCCACCTGTTGAAGCTCCGCCCAACACCTGCCCAGCTCCAGTGGCACTTCTTCCTTCAATCCTGCCTCTGACCCTGCCAGCTTGCACAGATCTGTCCCTTCCTGGAACACTGGAACGCTCTGTATTACTCACAAAGAACTTAAGTCACACTTATCACTTTGTAGTATAAGTTTTGTTTTTGGCTTTAACAAGCCTGTAATAAATATTTACAGAAAGAAGCAAAGGATGTATTGGCTTGAGCTTTGGAAGAAAGTACAGAACCAGTTTTGCATCCCTGTTCTTTTGTAGGATCTGGAAGGCCTCTGGCAGAAGCTGGGGGGACTGGCAATGACATTTAATTGGCTTTTGGTGAGGAGCAGGCAGATCAATGATATCCTTGATCAGTTGATCTGGCGGTGCAGTTGCAGGGGTGCAGTGTTAGTATCAGTGAAACTTTTAAGTCTGGGAGAGTCAATGACAGCTTTGGCTGAAGTGAAGGTTCAGGAAGGCTCCATTATTGGGATAGGGTTACCACGGAAAGTCTGTGTTCCTAGAAATTAACCAGAGTTTGATGCTGAATTCAGTCAAATTTGAGAGCAGATGGGGGACTGGTTGAACCTAGGACTGGAGATTACACCACTTCTCCTTCTAGGGAAGAACCTGGAGTCTCAGCCAGGGCTCAAGGCCATGCCCACTGGCCTCTCTGGGATGGGAGTAGAGGGATAAAATATCTGGGACAATGGAAGAAAAGGAAGATAGCCAGTGTGTCTGGGTCTTGGAGAAGTGACATCTGATTTCCCCACCCTTCCTCCTTCACATCCTCCCGGGCCACCTGGACCATCACCCACCATAGCTCAAACTCCCCAGGCCTCTCTCCTCCTAGGAAGTCATCTCTGTTCTCAGCATCTCCACGTCTTCCACTCACCAGTGTTTCAAGACTGACAACTGAGACCTAACTGGTCCATTACTACCTCTCAATCCTTTTTCCAGGGGGAAGTTTGTTTATTAATCCCTGATGCTGGTTTCCTTCAATGGAGATAAACAGCAGGAGAATGTTTTCCTCTTCACTATTAACAGGACAATTTAAATACTGAATCAGGCTGGGCACCGTGGGTCACGCCTGTAATCCCAGCACTTTGGAAGGCCAAGGTGCATGGATCACCTGAGGTCAGGAGTTCAAGACCAGCCTGGCCAACATGGCAAAACTCTGTCTGTACTAAAAATACAAAAATTAGCTGGGCGTGGTGGTGCGCGCCTATAATCCCAGCTACTGGGGAGGCTGAGGCATGAGAATCGCTTCAATCTAGAAGACAGAGGTTGCAGTGAGCTGAGATAGCGGCATTGCACTCCAGCCTGGGCGACAGAACGAGACTCTGTCTTAAATAAATAAATAAATAAATAAATAAATAAATAAAAATAAATACTGAATCATATAACAAACGTGCCACTTCTTACCGGCCTTCGAATAAGCTCAGAGTCCAGTCAGGGGGATGAAACTCCATGACAATAAGCTGAGAGATATCTCAAGGCAATCTGGAAGTGGAGGGCCAAATGTGGGGGAATCATAGCAATAATAATGTTTCCTTGGGATTTTCTGCTTTATAGAATAATTTCACACCCATTATCTCCATTTGACAGATGGGAAACTGAGGCTCAGAAAGGGGAATTCACCTGCCAAGATCAGATAGCCAGTAAGTGACAAGACCAGGATTCAAATCCACACCATCTCTGAAGCCTAAGCACTCCCAGGAAGAAATGCAGGGGTTTCTGGGTGATGGACAGGTGGGATGGGGAGCTCAGGGGAAACTTGTGGAGGACGTGGTCTTTCTGGGTGGATAGGAATTCTAGGGGAAAAGAGTGGATGCAGGAAGCAGCAGGGGGCTTATCTGGGAGTCTTCAACTTGCTAGATCCCGTCTGTGACCTGTGGACTCCGCAGCTTGGAGCTGTCCCTGGAAAAATCCTTCTACCCTTACTGCAGAGGCCCTAGGCTGAGGAAACAAGGGAGTCTCTCAGACTCCCAGACCTCTTCTGGAGCCCAGATTCTTCCCAGCTATAGCCTCAGGTTGATCCCTATAGCAATTTGAGCCAAAGATGCCTTCAGCATCCCTGTGTCCCCCTCATAGCCCTGGGGGCCTGTCTGCACCCCTTGCCCACATCCTGAGACCCTGAGAAAAAACCTCAGCCATCCATGTGGGTCTCCTCCCAGCAGGTCAGTGCTCCCCCCGCCATGGACAGGCTCCTGCGATGATGGATCGCTGGCCCCAACGCACATATTATTATGAAATGGGTTTATTACACTCTAAATCTCTCACTAATGTGCCGCTGTTTAATCCCTTTATCCAATTCTCAGTCTCTCAGGCTCGGCCACAGCTCTCTCCACCCAGGAATAGGTCTGAATGGTTTATTGGATGATTTCTGACTTGGGGGAACTAGGGTGGGGGCTGTTTAGAGGAGGGGAGGAGGAGAGTGAGCCATACAGCCTTCAAGAGAAGTTCAAGAGCTTGTCTGGGGTCTCAAACATGGTGACTTCCCAGGGCCCCTTCTGTCTGTTTCTCTCTCTCTGACTCACACTAGCCGCCACCTCACTCTGTCTCTGCTTCCTGGCTCTCAGTGCCTTGTCACCTCCTCCCTGGCTCTCTGACTATCTCCTTTTGTCTCCCTGTCTTCTCTTGAATCTAGATTGTGGTCAGTCCTCCCAATGGACAGGGCGTCCCCTACATCTCCCATCCCATCTTGAGCCCCCTTTTCTGGAGGTTTCTTTCCTTCTGCTGGGTTTCTGTCCTCCAAGTCACTTCTTCACCCCAGCCCCACTAGCCAGCTACTTTTGTCTTTGGGCATCTGCTCCTGATGTGCCCCTCTGGGTTTCCTCTTCCACCCTCAGCCCCTCCCATCTGCCCTGCTCTCAGGCCCACACCCACCCCTGCTGACCCCAGCAGCCTGCGCCTCCTCTCTTCTGCCCTCAGCCTCCTCTGCCTCCCCACCCTGGCTGACTCTCAGCTCCGGAGGCCTCCTGTCTGCCCTCCTCGCCTGGCTTTGGCCCCCTCTGCACTGGCCTTCTCTCCCTCCCTCGGTCTCTATCTCTGTCTCCCTCAGTGTCTCTCCCCAAGCAGTCACTCCCCATTCTGACACACCAGCCGGTAAGGCAGCCAAGGCTTCCTGCTGTC
Source organism: Hylobates moloch (assembly GCF_009828535.3). Classification (NCBI taxonomy): domain Eukaryota; kingdom Metazoa; phylum Chordata; class Mammalia; order Primates; family Hylobatidae; genus Hylobates; species Hylobates moloch. The sequence goes on from NW_026652278.1 coordinate 33,046,906, forward strand.
AGCTGGGGAATAGATAAAGATAAATGATATTATGTTAAATTCCACTTAATGACAAATTTTTAATTTTCTGAACATGGTCATTTTCTGGCTAGTGAATCAAGTGGAGGGAGCTAATTACATGAAGATCTGAACAAAAATAACTCCTAATTTTCAAGGATAATGGAAGAGAAATGTTGGAGATTAATGGCACTATTTATCTTTTTTAAATTTCTATCTTTCTCTGTGATAGCCGTGCTCCCCAAGGAAAATATTCATAAAATGAAATTGAAGTCGTAACTTAATAGGTTATTAAAATTTTTGAGTGCATATCACTTTCCTTCCGCAGCACTGTAAATTTAAATTGAAGTTTGCGGCTCCCCGAGTCACCAGCGGAGTTTTTTTTATGATGGCACAATAGAGAGAAACATGCATCTTTGTCAGGAGGTATTTGCTAGTCTAATTTTATGGCAGGCCGGATTATCAGACGGGAATGGCAGCGCCGGGGGAAGCTGACAAGCCCGCAGCCGGCAGCCATGTGTTTCCATTAGCGCCCCAAGCCGTCCGGGGCTTCTCTGGACTCTCATTTTCCACTTCAGTCTTTTATCTTGATTTAAAGTGAGGGCGCCCAATATTCAGGGCCTGTCATTTTTCTCTCTCACACACTCTCACGCGCTCTTCCTCACTTCTCCCCTCCCACTTCCTCGGCTTGGGGCCCACTCCCTTTCATCTCTGGGATCTCCAGTGTGGGCGCTGCCCTCCTTCCCTGTCCTCACCCAGCCCCATGGGCTCCTCTCTGGGAGGAGGAAGGGAGAAGAGGCAGGGGCCGGCAGGGCAGCCGCCAGGGTTAGTTATAAATTTGAGTGAAGCCTCCTCCCGGTGGGCTCATCAGCTGAACATTCGATGGGACATCCTGTGTGCAAGGGAGGGAGGGGGCTCTCCAGGCTCAAGCCCATCAGGCCCCCTAATTGAGTGTTAATGGAGTTTCGAGGAGGAGGGGGCGCAGCTGTTGGCCCAGGGGACCAGAGGGCAGTCAGAATGATCGCCAGTCTCTCTTCCCGTCCCTGTCTCTGTTTCCATCCAGGTCTCTGTCCCTGGCTTGGTCTCTGGGTCTCAGAATCATAGACCTAGAGGGAAACTTAAAAAGAGCCCAGAACAACTCCCACATTTTATAGATGAACAAACTGAGGTCCAGAGATGGGGAGTGTCTTGTCCAAGGTCCCATAGCTAATTAGTGTCTGAGAAAGCACAAGAAGTTGGATATTAGAGATGCTTGGATGGCTGAACTTCCCGTTGGACCACACTGCCTCCCACAGCCTCTTTGTTCTCGGGTGGAAGCCAGCATCTTTGTGTCTGCCTTAGCTCCCACCCCGCTTTGCCTACTGCTGTGGTCACCAACATTCTCGAAGGCACTGGCCTTGACACCCAAGGTCATCTTTTACTCATGTCCTGTCCTCATCCCCACACCCTGTCGCTTACCAGGTCCTTCCATCTCTTCTATCTCTCCCATCCTCTCCTTCACTCAGGTTCACCCACCCTGTTACATCAGTCCCCCACCTGCTCACTTGTTTCCATGGTCTCCGCCAACTCCTGTTCCATAGTGACCTCCCCTAAATACCCCAATCCCCAAACACTCTTCTGCCTGTGCTCAGAACCCCACTCTGCACCCTCCATCCTACACCTACAGAGTTGAGTTCCGTGTTATCACTCAAGCCTCAAAGCCTGCAAGACCAGGGCCCACTGTCTCCCCTCTGTCCCCCTCACCCTTGCCCACCATATATCCATGTAGGGTCAATTCCAGCCAGGTGGCACCACTGCACCTTTGATCTTGGTGTCCCCACTAGGAATGTCCTCTCCCGTGGCTCCAGCCAACCACTCATGACCCACTTCAAACTACACCCTCGCTGGACTCCCCTAGTCCACAGTGATCTTCCCTCCTCTCTGGCCTTCCTTAGCCCTCACCACCCAGGCGTCCATCATCTGTGAACTCACGGCCTGGGACCATCACTGCACTTTCTGTGACTTGTATCATGCTGGACCAGGGACCCTATGTTTAGTTCACATACCTTATTCCAGTGATTGCAAATGCTCACCTGGGTCACATATCCTAACCCATATGTCCCCTATGCAGCATGGACCCCGGATAAGACATTAGACAGGAAATCTGTCTAACTCACGCCCTCTGTCTCTCACTCATGTTGATGCTAGCAGAGATCTGAGACTTCAGCTCTCTCATAGATGGAGAAACCGAGGCCCAGCCAGAGGGGTAGCATCCAGGGTTCTGCCTGAGTTGAGACTCACATCTAGGTCTCTGGCCTCACCATCCTGCTCCTAGGGTTCAGGTCGTCACTGTCACTCATGTGTAAGTTGGCAATAGTACTTGTAATCTCAGGGCCTTGGCTTCTCCAGGATGGAGAAAAGCAATGCTGGACCACGATGCCTTCCTCAAAGTGGGATCGGGGTAATTGGGGAACCCTGTGGCAAAGGCAGGACTTTTTAACGAAGCATCTACTTCCCCTCTCACCCTCTTCCGCATTTGAGACTGTTCAGCTTCTGCCCGTGTGTTCCCTCGCCTGGCCACTTCCAAGGGCTCTGACCCCTCCTCGTCATCACCCACCACAATGGTGGTGGCCCCCCACTGTGTGGGGGGGCCATGTTACAGGCATGTTGCAAGCGTGTGGCCGGCATGTCACAGGCACGGCCATTTCCACTTGGCTGCCTATGCCACACAGGTCAGGTGGCGAGTGGCCCAGGCCGCCCCCACGCCGTGTTTAGCAGTGGAGCTGAGCGGAGGCGGTGCCTGGATCCCCAGCCACAGTCTCTCGTTAGAAAGAAATTAAAAGCCACTCAATTTTGGCTAATATCCCTCTGAAGGCCTTTAACTCCACCTGTGACTAACCCATTCATAATCGCTCCGTTTTAGTGGCTCAGGCTGATGTAGCCTCAATTAATTTGGGAGGAGAGATAAACGGCCATTCCTCTTTGTCTCCCATCCCTTCCTCCCTTCCTGCCCTCTCTGTCGTCTCCCCCACAGCCTGTCTGTCTCTCTCCGCCTCAGGCTCAGTTTTTCTTTCTCCCTTTCTGTGTCTCACCTTTCTCATCCTGATTGTGGGGGTCTCTTTCTCTCTCTCTTGAAATTTCTGTCTTTCCAACTCTTTCTGTGTCTCGTTCAAAGTCTGTCTGAGTTTTTTTTTGTTCTCTCTCTGTTTCGTTCTGCCTTTCACTCACTCTGTCTCTCACTCTTCCCAACTCTTTCTTTTTCTTCATCCATTTCTTTGTCTGTCTGGGCCTGTGTTCTTTTGTCGTTGTCTTCCTGCCCTGTTTCTCTGGGTCCCCTGCTTCTGGTCCCCTGCTTCTGGTCACTTTGCCCATTGCTCACTCAGCTTTGGGGCTAGTTTCCATACCCATGAGTGCACTGTGTGTTTTGTCTTCCTCTGTTTCGGAGATAGAGTTTTCCTGACTGTCTCTCTCCTCATCTCTGTCTTCTTTGCCGTCTCTGTCTCTTTGTCTCTGCCGCACCACCTCCGAATCTCTCTTTAGTTGCCTTTCATTCCCCCCACCTCTTCTATCTTAACCCTTCTCCCACAGCTTCTCTCCTTCCTCCTTTTTCTCCCTTGTTTCTCTCCTTCCTTTCCTTTTCTTCTGCCTCTGTCTCTCCATTTGTGTCACTTTCTGCTGTGTCTCCCTGAGTTTTTCTCTCTTACCTTCTTTTTTCTGTTACAGAAATGACTTTTCTCTCACCCCTGCCCCACAGCGCATGCATCTTTTTTCCTGGGGCCTCAACACCCCCCCACCCAGCCCACGAGTCCTTTTGTCTTCCCCTCCCCTCTAGATTATTATTAATGATAAAAGCTCAAACATCACATCAGTAATTTCTGAGTGAGTTTTGCAATGAAACTGGGGCCTTCTCAGCCCCTCCCGAGTCCCACAAATTTTACTTTTGTAATTTCACGCCTCTGGTTATCACCACACTGCTCCGTCCCTCTCTGCCTCTCAGCTCTCCTCCTCTCCCCCCTCCCCCCCGGAGAGAGCACTTAAACTTGTTTTCATTCCCTTATTCTTTATTTTTTTAATGTCCACTCTCTCCGGAGTCAGTAATGTTCTTCCTCTCTTTCCTCTCCCATTTTCTGTTAATTCTGCGCCATCTGCCTTAGCATCTGTTAAAAATAAAATTTCCCTCACACAATGAGAGGCCTCCCTGCTCCTCCCCTCCCCCCTGCAGCCCCCCAGGTTTGGTGCCGGGGCCGTCAGATGCCACTTCCTCTCCTGGGATCCTCCCCCCTCCCCCTGTCCCTAGTCTGGTTTTCAGAGAAGAGACACAGCGCCGGGCAAGCAGGCGGTAGGGAGGGAGGGGGCTGCCCAGGGGGCCTGGAACTGGAGGGGCAGCTGCAGAGGGAGCTAGAACTGGGGGGTGCAGAGGATGGAACCAGGCTCCACCCACTTGCCTTCGGGACCCTGCCCAGGCTGGAGCTTTGAGCTGCTGAGACACAGCACCTGCACAGGTAGGTGACAACAGGTGGGGGAGAGGTTTGAGGAGACAGTCCTCGCTCCCCAGGGAAGGAGTCCTTGATAAATCCATCAACCCTTTTCTGAAAAACAATGCTGGGGCATGAGGCTGGGGTGGTGGGGGAAATGAATAGGGGGGATGGAAGGACAGCCCCCAAGTCCCAGTAGCTGGCCTTAGTTTGGGCTAAATATTATGCTAGACAATGTGTCCTTAAGATCGGCTGCCCAGGGTCCCCTCCCCATGTCTGCTGGAGGACTGTGTCCCTGCTGCCCTAGACTCAGCTTGGAGAAGGGAGGGGAAGGGAGTCAACTGACACCCATTCCCTGAAGACTTTAGGAGGCAGGACCCTTTTGGGTTGAAGCCAGCTTCCTAGAGGGTCTGAAAGGAGACTGGGGGTGTGTAAGTTTGTGTGCCTGTGAGATTATGGTTTCCTGTCTTCGGTGATCTGTGTAGGTGTGTCTAGGAAGTGTGTGCATATGAACTGAATTTTCACTGATTTTCTTTCTCTGTCACATCATGTCTGGCTACAGCTGTTAAGTGTGGGTGTATTGTGTGTGTTATGGTGGGTGTGTAGCTATACCTCTCTATGAGATGGTGTGTGCCAGTGGCTATGTTGTAACTTTGTATCTCTGTGGGTATCTGTATAAATGGTGTCGTACAAAAAACAAACAAACAAACAAACAAAAAACAAAACTACCTTCCTGTGTATGTGGCTGTGTATAGTTGTTCATATCTTATAATCTTGGTGTGTTTGTATGTGGAAGTGTTACATACCTTGTGTATCTCTGTATTTGTACATTACATCTCTTCCTTGATGTTGGGTGTCACTATTTCTCTATGTGAAACTTCTTTCCCTTGTGATGGGGTGCTCTGAATGTGACCAATGGCAGATAGGCACTTGTGTGTGGCTTGCTTTACTTCTGAGTGAGATAGTGAGTTTGGGAGTCTCTCTCTCTGTGGGAGGGTGATCCTGTATGACTGTCTCTGGTGACATATGCACATTTGTGTATGTGTGCGTGCTGCATGCTTCCTTTTACTCAGTGCCACACAAATCTGTGGGCACTGGAGGTGGGCTTGGCTGTGCCAGACATGGTTGGGACGAGGCATGTTCGGTTATGGCGGTGGATCCAGGAAGGTGGACTGAGAGAAGATCACAAGTGGGAAACTGAGGCAGCTCAGGAGTGGGATGGTGAAGAAGCACAGGCTCTAATGCCAAACAGTTCTGAGTCTAATTTTTTTTTTTTTTTTTTTTTGAGATGGAGTCTTGCTGTGTCACCCAGGCTGGAGTGCAGTGATACAATTTTGGCTCACTGCAAACTCCGCTTCCTGGGTTCAAGCAATTCTCCTGTCTCAGCCTCCCCAGTAGCTGGGACTACAGGCTCATGCCACCACACCTGGCTAATTTTTGTATTTTTAGTAGAGACGGGGTTTCACCATATTGGTCAGGCTGGGCTGGAACTCCTGGCCTCAGGTGACTCACCAGCCTCTGCCTCCCGAAGTGCTGGGATTACAGGCGTGAGCCACTGTGCCCAGCCCCTGAGTCTAATTCCTAGCTCTGCCCTTAACCAGGTCAGTGACAGCAAGTTACTTAAACTCATTGAGTCACAGTTTCTACATCTGTAAGATGAGAATAATCATATTTATGCCATAGAGTTGTGAGGAATAGAGACAAAAGATGTCATACAACTGGACTGCACCTAATAGTAATAAAATAATAATAACAAAACAAACCATTAGTAAGTGCTTACTATTACATATTGGCTTCCTTTACTCCTCATATGCACTGTAGAAGGGTCCTTACTGTTTTAGAGATGAGGAAACTGAGGCACAGAACATAAATAACCAAGATTAGACAGTTAGTAATGGCAGAGCACTTGCTCAGCAAATGATAGCTTTATTTGGAAAGTAGATGTTTCCAACAACTCCTGCTAATATTATTCATGTGAATATTGGGGAGATGAGTGTGCATCAGACAGACAGCACTTTGTTCCCCCTTATAAAAGTGGTCTCTTTCCAGGTCATCCCAAACCCTGCACCTTAGAGGAGCTGATGGCTCCTGGGACTGTTTTGGAGACTGGACAAAAGAGGGAGGCTGAGGAGAAGGATGTGTCCCCATCCTCCTGGCTGCCTCTTGCCAGCCTTGATCGACACCAAAGACGCAGTAATCTCTCTCTGGCCCGAGGGGAGCAGCAACGTTTGTGAAACAGATTTTTACAAAATGTTTTGACCCTGCTCTCCCCTCCCCCCGCATCCCTGCCTGGCACCGTGTCACCTAATTAAATCAGCCTTCGAGGGCGTCTCCGCTCCCTGCTAATTGTGCCCTGGGCCGGCTTCCGGAGGAGGCTGCTGTCTCCATCCAAACACCGCCACCCGCTCCCCAACCCAACTCCCAAGGGCAGTGGAGGCTGTGTGTGTGTGTGTGTGAGTGTGTGTGTGTGTGTGTGTGTGTGTGTGTGTAGGGGAGGGGTTGCAGGAGGGATCCCCAGGGGGTCTCCTGTGGCGATTTCCGCGGTCCTCCCCCGCGGGCTTTCCTGAAATCCGGGAAACTGAGGCACCGGCTCCAGATCTTCTCGGCCCAGCTTCTGCCCAAGGACCGGGGCCCAGATCTGAAATGACCTGGGGCCTCGGGGAGGCAAGCCGGAGCGTATCCGAGTAATTGTCTCCGCCAGACGCAGAGCCGGAGCAGGCGGCTCGGAAAATCCCGGATTTCTTTCCCCTTCACCGGCAGCACCGGACCCGCTGGAAGCCGGGCGGTTTTATTTACAGATCCCAGCCCGAGCGCCGGGGGAGGCGGGGCTGAGGTGGGAGGGCGCGGGCCGCCACCACCTCTGTCCAGGGTGCTGAACACGCACGGGGCCGAACGGCTTTTCTGCGTCTGCATGCATCATAGCAATGACGAAAAATACTTACAGGCGACTACTGTTGAACGATTACGTGAGGCAGGTAACGAGCTAAGCGCTTCCAACCTCTGTAGAATTAATTCTCACTGCAACCCTAAGAAGGGAAGTTCTCCCATTTTAAGGATGAGAAAACTGAGATTGAGGTTAAAGAGCTGGCACTGGGGAGGGTCAAGGGAGACATTCACTTCATCTGTAGTGTCTGATTTCCTTTCTTTCTTTCTTTTTTTTTTTTTACAACCAATAATATATTTATATATTACTTGTGCATTAAAAATAAGTTTTTTAAAAAAGTGAATTTTTTAAACTGTGGAACATTCTTTTGAGCATATAACCCAGGTTCTTCAAAGGGAAAAGAGATTCATACACATTTTAAAAAGAGAAAGAAAAAAGCAGTCGAATACATCATTGGGTGGAACTTGTTTGGTTTCTTTTTTTTTTTTTTTTTTTTTTTTTTTTTTCTGGAGTGCAGTGGCGCGATCTCGGCTCACTGCAAGCTCCGCCTCCCGGGTTCACGCCATTCTCCTGCCTCAGCCTCTCCGAGTAGCCGGGACTACAGGCGCCTGCCACCACGCCCGGCTAATTTTTTGTATTTTTAGTAGAGACGGGGTTTCACCGTGGTCTCGATCTCCTGACCTCGTGATCCGCCCGCCTCGGCCTCCCAAAGTGCTGGGATTACAAGCGTGAGCCACCGTGCCCGGCCTGGTTTCTTATTTGAACAAACCAAATGTTAAAAAAAAGGAAAACTTGGATATGAATTTGGAAATTGATGATATTAATAAATTCTTACCAATTTTGTAGGTGTGATAGTGGTATTGTGGTTATGGTTGTTTGTTTGTTTTTTAAGTCTTTAGTCTTTTTTTCTTAAAAAGAGCTGTTGGCCCATCGCGGTGGCTCACACCTGTAATCCCAGCACTTTGGGAGGCCAAGGAAGGCAGATCACCTTAGGTCAGGAGTTTGAGACCAGCCTGGCCAACATAGAGAAACCCCATCCTACTAAAAATACAAAATTAGCCGGGTGTGGTGGCGCATGTTTGTAATCCCAGCTACTCAGGAGGCTGAGGCAGGAGAATCGCTTGAAGTGGAGGTTGCGGTGAGCCGAGATTGCACCATTGCACTCCAGCCTGGACAACAAGAGCAAAACACCATCTAAAAACAACAACAACAACAACAACAACAAAAAACTGTTAAGTGACTTGTCCAAGGTTACTTAAGAGCCTCTTTCTCAACTACTCTGACAGCCCCCTTACAGATTTGAGCAAGTCTACAGTCTGGTGTGTTATGGGGGCCTGTCTACAAGTTTTTGTGACTGTCTCTGTGTGGGTTGGTATGAGGTGCTGGTATTTATCTTTGTGGGAGACTGTGAGTAGCAAGTTTTGAGTGCTAACTATATGCCAGCCTTTCTATAATATCTTACAGCATTTTAAACTCAGAACAATGCTAAGAGGGAGGAATTACTATTCCAGTATTGCAGAGGCAAGAACTGAGGCAGAGAAAGTAATTGCTTGTGGTCTTACAGTTAGTAAGGGATGGAACTGGATCCCACATATTTTGACTCCATTTCCTAATGGTCTTGCTAATTGATTAAGCCACAGTGGCCTTAGCCTGTAATCCCAGCACCTTGGGAGGTCGAGGCAGGCGGATCACAAGAGGCCAAGAGTTTGAGACCTGCCTGGCTAACATGGTGAAACCCTATCTCTACTAAAAATGCAAAAATTAGCTAGGTGTGGTGTCACACATCTGTAATCCCAGCTACTCGGGAGACTGAGGTGGGAGAATCACTTGAACCTGGGGGTGGAGGCTGCAGCAAGCTGAGATCATACTGCTACACTCCAGCCTGGGCAACAGAGAGACTCTGTCTCAAAATAATAATAATAACAATAATAATAATAATAATAATAAACCAATCAATGGGAATGAGAATGGGAATGATCAGATCCACTAAAGATTTATACGAACTGAATAATTTACCTTGTGGCAAAATACAGCTAAATTTGCTTTTGAAGTTAGAATCTCCCTCTCTATAATGATAAAAGATACTGTCCATTAAGCACCCCCCAAGCCTCTGTCTTCTTATCTGCAAAGATACATAGAAACCATGCATATATAGCACACAGTCTGCCAGAGTAAGGATTCAATAGAGTGACCTTTGTTATTGAAGGAAGAAGCATAATATAATGCATGAAAACCAGAGCAGGGCATAATCTTCGTCTCGAAATTCACTAGCTGAGTGGCCTTAGGCAAGTGACTTACTTCTCTGGACCTCACTTCCTTCTTCTGTGATAGCAAAATAATCGTACTTTAAAAGTTCATAAAGCTTAAATGAGATAATATATAAAGTTCTTGGCATAGTCCCTAGCATATAGTAAGTGCCCAATAAGTGTTTACAGTTGCTACTTTGTACCAAGTGTTTTACATATATTCTCTCTAAGCCTATAAGCTATTTGATATTCCTGCTCAGGCTCTTTTTGTATTCCAAATGCATACTTGTTCCACTCATCCAGCTGCGAGTCTTTCCAAGAGCGACTTCCTCTATTTGAATGTTTCTGAGAGTCAGTGCAGAGGGCTTGGCACAGGGGACTGAAAGGAAGACTGAGAGGGAAGGACTCTGGCCACAGGAAAAAGCACTATTGTGGGAGTTACGAGATTGGAGTTAACATCTTGAACTTGCCATTAACTGATTGTATGACTTTGGTCAACTCATGTTTTTCCTCTCAGAGGCTCAGCTATCCTACCTGTAAAATAAGGAGGGTAGACTAGATGAGCTATGATTTTTTTTTTTTTAAGACAGAGTCTTGCTTTGTCGCCCAGGCTGGAGTGCAATGCTGTGATCTTGGCTTACTGCAACCTCTGCCCCCTGGGCTCCAGTGATTCTCCTGCCTTAGCCTCCTGAGTAGCTGGGATTACAGGCAAGTGCCACCGCGCCCGGCTAATTTTGTATTTTGAGTAGAGACGTGGTTTTACCATGTTGGCCAGGCTGGTCTTGAACTCCTGACCTCAGGTGATCCACCCACCTCGGCCTCCCAAAGTGCTGGGATTACAGGTGTGAGCCACCGTGCCCAGCCTGATGAGCTATGATGTTGTAAGATTCTCTGGGTAACTGCATGTGTTCAAGAGATTTGAGGAGAATGTGAAAGTATGACTGTGAATTCTTTTTTTTTCTTTTTTTTTCGAGACGGAGTCTCGCTCTGTTGCCCAGGCTGGAGTGCAGTGGCGCAATCTCGGCTCACTGCAAGGTCCACCTCCCGGGTTCACGCCATTCTCCTGGCTCAGCCTCCCGAGTAGCTGGGACTACAGGCGCCCGCCACTGCGCCCAGCTAATTTTTTGTATTTTTAGTAGAGACGGGGTTTCACCATGGTCTGGATCTCCTGACCTCGTGATCCGCCAGCCTCGGCCTCCCAAAGTGCTGGGATTAGACTGTGAATTCTGTTGGACTGTGAGAGTGTACGAAAGAAGAGTGTTGGGTGAGTTGTAGGGTTGTGAGTATGGTTTCAACAACATAAATGAGAATGACTGGAAGGAACTCATGACTACACTTCCTTAAGATGAAGTATATCAGTGTGAGACTGCACAGGAGTGAATATTGGGCACCTGGGCACGTTTATGTAGGTGGGAGTGTGTAAGCATCAAATTCTGTGAATGTGCTGTGTGCAAGAATGTGGGTGTAATGGTCTGAAAATTATAAGACAAATTATGTGAGAATAAGAGGGTATGAGTGTGGTTGTAAGGGAAGTATAGGGGTTGTGGGATTAGATGTGAATGTGTGAGTGCAGAGGTTACACATGTGTGAGGGATACTGACAGAGCGGAGTGGGGGAGGGTTCTGCAGAGCAGGCACCCCAGGCAGGAAGAACCTTAGACATTTTACCCTCCCCGCTTTCCTCCCCTTGTGGGGGCCTCTAGAGTGACCTGTAGTGCACTGTTTCCACCATGGTTCTATGCCCCTCAGCCGTGGTATCAGGTGCACTTTTTTTTTTTTTTGAGACGAAGTCTCTCTCTGTCGCCCAGGCTGGAGTGCAGTGGAGCTCCAACTGAACTCACTGCAACCTCTATCTCCCGGGTTCAAGCAATTCTCCTGCCTCGGCCTCCCGAGTAGCTGGGATTACAGGCGCGTGCCACCATGCCCGGCTAATTTTTGTATTTTTAGTAGAGACGGGGTTTCACCATGTTGGCCAGGCTGGTCTCGAACTCCTGACCTCAGTTGATCCACCCACCCTGGCCTCCCAAAGTGATGGGACCACAGGCATGAACCACTGCACCCAGCCCAGGGACACCTTTTGAGGAAAATCGAAGTTAACACTTGAGGTCCCATTGTGGGCAAACCCAGTGTAGCTTCCCTTTCTAACCTCTCCCTAACAGCCTTGGCCAGGAGACTTCAGAGACAGTGGCAAGACTGACAATGGGAGAATATCCTTGGGGCTGGAGAGGCTGAAACAGACCCCATTCCTGCCCTGAGGTGGGAATATAAAACCCTTTCTTAAGAATATTCAGGACTTCAGCTTAGTAGGTAGAAATTTATGATTATACAGAGAACACAGACAGATACACAATTACACTAGGAAACAAGGCTTACCTAGACCTTCATAATCACAGATGTGTACACACACACACACACACACACACAGAGAGAGAGAGAGAGAGGCAGGAAACTGGTCTGAATCAAAGTTTTTGTTGTTGTTTTGTCTTTCTTTTTTTTTTTTTTTGAGACGGAGTCTCGCTCTGTCACCCAGGCTGGAGTGCAGTGGCGCGATCTCGGCTCACTGCAAGCTCCGCCTCCTGGGTTCACGCCATTCTCCTGCCTCAGCCTCTCTGAGTAGCTGGGACTACAGGCGCCCGCCACCACGCCCGGCTAATTTTTTGTATTTTTAGTAGAGACGGGGTTTCACCGTGGTCTCGATCTCCTGACCTCATGATCCACCCGCCTCGGCCTCCCAAAGTGCTGGGATTACAAGCGTGAGCCACCGCGCCCGGCCATTGTTGTTTTGTCTTTCAAGAAAGTGCTCATTCATTTAAGCCAGGGGTGTTCAATCTTTTGGCTTCCCTGGGCCACACTGGAAGAAGAAGAATTGTCTCAGGCCACACATAAAATACACTAAAAGTAGCTATAGCTGATGAGCTAAATATAAATATATGTGTGTGTGTATATATATATATATATATCTGTGTGTGTGTGTGTGTGTGTGTGTGTGTGTGTGCTGTGTGTGTGTGTGTGTGTGTGTGTGTGTATATATATATATAATGTTTTAAGAAAGCCTACAAAGTTGTGTTGGGGCATATTCAAAGCCATCCTGAGCTGCATGCGGCCCACGGGCCATGGGTTGGACAAGCTTGATTTAAGCAAAGGATAAAGGACTAATAATACCCTCTTTGGATAGGAATATACAGAGGTACAACCTTTGGAGAAGGCAGTTTGACAGTGTGTGCCCAAATATAAAATATCCTCAGTGCCCCTGTGTCCTTAAGAAAGGTTCCTTGTGTCCAGCCTGAATCCAATAATTCCATTTCTAAGAATTTACCCTAAGGAGATAATTGTACAAGTGCAAGAAGATCTGTCTGCAAATACATTCATCTCAGGGTGTTTTAAATAGTGCAAAACCGTCTGGGCATGGTGGCTCCCACCTGTAATCCCAGCATTTTGGGAGGTTGAGGCGGGTGGATCACCTGAGGTCAGGAGTTCAAGACCAGCCTGGGCAACATGGTGAAACCTCGTCTCTACTAAAAATACAAAAATTAGCCGGTCGTGGTTGTGCACACCTATAATCTCAGCTACTTAGGAGGCCGAGGCATGAGAATCGCTTGAACCTAGAAGGTGGACGTCGCAGTGAGCCGAGATTGTGCCATGGCACTCCAGCCTGGGCAACAGAGCGAGACTCCATCTCAAAAAAATTTTTTTTAAAAAGTGCAAAACTGAGAACAACCTAAATGTTTGTCAACAGAAGACTGGCTCAGTACATAATGCAATGGACTATAATGCAATTACTAAAACAATCATATAGCTCTCTTTATTGAAACGGAATGGTGTTCATGCTGTATTATTGATTAAAATGGTAGATTATGGAACAGAACATACATATTAGTCTGTTTATATTGCACACCCATATCTATGTTTATTTAAAGGCAGAAAGAGGTTTCTGGTAGGATGGTCACTAAAATAGCAACAGTGGTTCTGTGACTCCAGTGGGCTTTATTTCTGGCTTTCTTTATATTTTCTATATAGTTTACAATTTTTACAGTGATGATGTGTCTTTTTTTTTTTTTTTTTTTTTTTGAGACAGAGTTTCACTCTTGTTGCCCAGTTTGGAGTGCAATGGCGCAATGTCGGCTCACTGCAACCTCCGCCTCTCAGGTTTGAGAGATTCTCCTGCCTCAGCCTCCCAAGTAGCTGGGATTACAGGCATGTGCCACCACGCCCAGCTAATTTTTGTATTTTTAGTAGAGATGGGGTTTCTCCATGTTGGTCAGGCTGGTCTCAAACTCCCGACCTCAGTTGATCCGCCTGCCTTGGCCTCCCAAAGTGCTGGGATTACAGATGTGAGCCACCGCACCTGGCCATCTTTTTTTAAAAATAGAAAGACGAGGTCAGGAGATCGAGACCACAGTGAAACCCTGTCTCTACTAAAAAATACAAAAAATTAGCTGGGCGTGGTGGCGGGCGCCTGTAGTCCCAGCTACTCGGAGAGGCTGAGGCAGGAGAATGGCGTGAACCCGGGAGGCGGAGCTTGCAGTGAGCCGAGATTGCGCCACTGCACTCCAGCCTGGGCGACAGAGCGAGACTGCATCTCAAAAAAAAAAAAAGAAAGAAAGCTGCTTTCTGCGTGCTGTGCCTTCTCTGTGCCAGTCTCTGCTTGGCACAGACAGCAAAGCAATGAACAAAGCAGTGGCTCCTTAGGAACTGCCCAGGATTACACCTCCACAGCAAAGGTGTTGGGAGTCACAGTGACCTTGATGGTGGCATCCCAAATGCCCTACAACTACAAACTGTGTCTTCTTCCTCCTGCCTGCCCCTTGCCTGTGTTCAAATGATCTATGTTCATTTTTTGGAACCAGAGTGAGAAGATGGGTCACCTAGAGAACCTGTGGGCTTGGACATAGGGGAGGGGGGCAGCTGGGCAAGACTGGGGCAGCTTCGGAGACAACCTGTGGGGAAGAAAACCTAGGCTTGCTTCTGTCCTTGGTGCCCCTATGTCCATAAGAAAGGTTCCCTGTGTGCAGCCTGAATCATTTTTTACTTTCTTGGTGAAAATAATCCTTCTGAAAGTGCCTGAAATCATTCTCCTCTGGGGACACACTCCTTAAAACCTTGGGGCTGTAAGTGATCCTAGAAGCCAAGGATTTCATTGTTCCCCACACTAGTCCCATTTTGGGGAGCTTTAGCCTCTGCTTGAACGCCTCCAGGGCAGGAAACTCACTCTCTCTTGAAATAGGTCTCTTCTGTTTCAGGCAGCTGTAATGATTAGAAAGTTCTTTCTTAAGAAAAGAGCCCAGGTCAGGTGAAGTGGCTCATGCCTGTAATCCCAGCACTTTGGGAGGCCGAGGCTGGTGCATTGCTTGAGTCCAGGAGTTCGTGACTAGCCTGGGTGACATGGTGAAACCTCATCTCTATAAAAAATAGAAAAGTTAGCTGGGCATGGTAGTGTGTGTCTATAGCCCCAGCTATTCAGGAGGCTGAGGTGGGAGGGTCCCTTGAGCCTGGGAGGCAGAGGTTGCAGTGAGTCAAGATCATGCCACTGCACTCCAGCCTGGGTGACAGAGAGAGACCTTGTATCAAAAAAATAAAGGAAAAGGGAAAGAACCTGAATCTGTCTCCTGGAAGGTGCCTGTTCCCTATCCCTGCAAAGGAGATGTTCTTCAAGGATGGTTGTTACTATGATCTGACTGTTTCTGTCTCCCCCAAATTTATAAGTTGTACATGCCACTGACCTTCATGTCTATGGCCACAATCTTGGGCTTCTCAGACTTGCATCTTGCACCTTGTTATGTGGTTGATCAACTAGTGTAGGTCTTCCTTACTAGACTGGACCATTCCCTGAGGATAGGGTCTACATCTTATTTTTGTACCCCTAGCACCAGCCCAATGTGTGACACCTAGTAGACATGCAGGGAACAGCTGAATGAACATGGAGTTGTTGAAGAAGGGGTGCATGACGTTTGTGAAAGGCAAATTCAGCCTTTTGTCAAAGTCAGTCTTGGAATGGGGGGGGGTGGAGGGGAGAGAGGCATTCAACTTCACTTAATCTCAATGCTAGATGATTGTGTGGCCTCAGGCAAGTTACTGGGTCTCTTAGAGCCTTAGTTTCCTATCTGTGAAGTGAGTACCTAATAGTATTTGTCCCACATGGTTGTAATAACAAATCAAATGTAGCAGTTAGTGCAAAGTGCCTGACACTGTGCCTGCCACAGATTAAGTGCCATAACTATTGCTTTTGTTGCTTTTGTTGTTTTGGAGGGGGGAGTACACATGATTATTATTATTTAGTAGTTCATTTCTACCACCTAGTAAAAACTCTGCCCCATCCTTCAAGCCTCCAGTCAAATGCCACCTTCCAAATGCCCAGACATCATCAGGAAGTCACTCTCCACTCCCCTGTTGAATAGACAGCACTGTATGTGCTTCTGTTTCAGCACTCACCAGGAACTGCCATCATTTGGAGACATCAGTCCCCTCCTCAACAGTGAACTCCGGGAAGGCAAGGGTAGCCTGGCAGTCTCAGTCTCCCTTTGCCTGCAGTAGGTCTGACCTGTGGGAGAGGTTCAAAAACGTTGGGTGAATTTAGAGGAACATCAGAGCTCCTGGAAATCTGAAAGTGTATTGAAAATGGATGAATATGTGATAAAAATGGCCACTCTTCAAGGCACTGACTTGCTAATGGATTTCATGGGTGTCAGGGGCTAAAATATAATGTAAGTGATGCCACAATCTCAATGTATTTAGGGCATCCCTCCTCCTTTTTTAAGAAAGAAAGGGGCCAGGCATGGTGGCTTCTGCCTGTAATCCCAGCACTTTGGGAGACCGAGGCAGGCGGATCACCTGAAGTCGGGAGTTTGAGACCAGCCTGACCAACATGGAGAAACCCCGTCTGTACTAAAAATACAAAATTAGCCGGACATGGTGGTGCATGCCTGTAATCCCAGCCACTCGGGAGGCTGAGGCAGGAGAATCGCTTGAACCCGGGAGGTGGAGGTTGCCGTGAGCCGAGATCACCCCCATTGCACTCCAGACTGGGTAACAAGAGAGAAACTCCATCAGAAAAAGAAAGAAAGAAGAAAGAAAGAAAGAAAGAAGAAAGAAAGAAGAAAGAAAGAAAGAAAGAAAGAAAGAAAGAAAGAAAGAAAGAAAGAAAGAAAGAAAAGAAGAATTTCTTTCTTTCTTTCTTTCTTCTTTCTTTCTTTTTCTGATGGAGTTTCTCTCTTGTTACCCAGTCTGGAGTGCAATGGGGGTGATCTCGGCTCACGGCAACCTCCACCTCCCGGGTTCAAGCGATTCTCCTGCCTCACATCGTCCTTCTAGAGATTCCCTAGACAGTGTTCTCAGCCAATATTGCTCTGTTCTGGTCCAGGCATGCTGTAAGCATGCTTTTGCAGGGGCTAGCCTGGAACACTGTTTCCTCTGTCATGCTAGCCCATAGATGTTAGTTTACCTGAAGTGTGGCTTAATGGGAGCAAAACTAGGAGGGGTGGGAAAAACGACCCCCGAACTTAGAGAGAGCTGTGATTGGGATCCTATTTCCCATGCACTGGTGCACCCACCTGTGGCCTTTGTGCACAGGTATTGCCTGTGGACTCAGCAGAATGTTAATAATAACTAACACTTAATAACAGTACTTGTCACTTGTACTGCATTGCATGGTTTCTCAGATCACTTTTACATAGTCTCATTACTTCAACTAATCCTCAGGGAGTGAGGTATGTGGGGCAGATATTGTTTCTACTTTGCAAATGGAGAAACTGAGGCCCAGAGGACTTGCCCAGGGCCACCCAATTAATTAAGGCAGAGCTGAGAGGTGAACTCACGTCTCGGGATGTTGCACAAACCTGGGCACTGGCACATATAGGTGTTACCTGCACACACCTGAGGGGGCTTTTTAAATTAAAAAAAAAAAAAAATTTTGGAGACTAGATCTTGCTATGTTGCCCAGATTTATCTCGAACTCCTGGCTCAGGTGATCCGCCCGTCTCCGCCTTGCAAAGTACTGGGATTACAGGTGTGAGCCACCGCGCCGGGACCTGAGTGAGGTCTTGAAGGCAGAGGCTCTAAAAGAGCTGAGGCTGAACTGTCCCAAGCCTCAGCTAGAGCCTCCCAATTAGGCCTTTTCTTGTGACCCAATGGGGCTGATCTTGGCGACCTCACCCAGGCCCCCGCCTCCCCCTCGCTCTCCGGGGGTGCCGGGCTGCTCCTGCTGGGCAGAGGGGCCAGGCAGGGAGCCGCAGCCGGCGGCGTCGGGTGGGCCCGCGCCCGCAGGTGCGAGGAAGGCTTGGGCCGCCAGCCCATCTTCCGGGCCTGCAGACCGAGGCTCGGGCCGCCCGCGGCCGCCCCCTGGTGGACGTCGGCGTGTCGGGCAAGGCGCGGTCACCCGGCCCCGGCGGAGGCGGCGCCTTTCGTGGCTGTCTCAGGCGCCCGCTCCCCCGCCGCCTCCCCCGCTCCTCCACTTTGGGGATAATTTAACATGTTTCACACTAACTTTCCCATAATGGCCGCGAAGCCTTTGGAAATGCAGCCTCCCCGCTTTATCGGCGGCTGCGCTAATGGTTATCTCGCAGCCGTGCCCCCGGCGATCCTGTCAGGAGTAAATAGAAGCTGACACAGTCATTTGCTTAAATCTTCTCCACACTTTTGCCGCATTTCCCTCCAGAGGATACCCCTGAAACAACAATTATTTGAAATGTCACGCGTTTCTGCCCCCGGGCTACCAACAAATGAACATTAAATCTATTAACAGCAAAAAAAAAAAAAATAATTAAATGTTTACTTTTCGGAAGGTGTGAGGGGCCTGAGTCAGGGAGGGGCCTAAGGAGAGTCAGGGACAGGGACAGAGGCAGAGACAGAGACAGGGACAGGGACAGAGGGAGCCACAGGACAGGGACAGAGGCAGAGACAAAGACGGAGGGAGAAACAGGGACAGAGTGAGAGACACTGATAAGGGCACCAGAGGCAGAGAGGGAGGCAGATGCCAGGCAGACAGCTGGGAGCAGGCGAACAGGGTCCCGGGAAAGGGGAGAGACAGACAGACAGGGATATATCCATAGATATATAGATATATCCATCTCCCTATCTATCTCTCTCTCTCTCAAATTGAGAGAGATATATGTACGTGTGTGTATGTATAGAGAGCCCAAAGACACATAGAACAAGACAAAGCAGAAATTGAAACCAAAAAAAGACCCCTGCGGAAAACCAGACTCCAAGAGAGAAGGGAGGAGGCCAAGGCAGATGCCCAGAGTATGAGACACCAAAAAAGGCAGAAAGAGGCACCCTCCACACATAAATGGCAGCCCTCCCACCCTGCATTTTTAAAAAGTAAAGTTAAAACCAGAACCCACAGCACGCTCTGCTAATGGTGCTCACCAGCTTAGGGTCTCCCTCCCTCAGCCTGGTTCTCTTTGGAGCTTAGCGGGGCTTGCCTGGTCAGCCTATCCGGGAGGGGGAGGTCTCATGCCCCTCATCACTGGTCCAGCAGCAGAATGGGTGAAAGGCGTGGAGACCTGGAAGCAGGAGATTTTGGGGACAGTAGAGCAGGTGTCGCAGCAAAGCAGATAGGCCACTGCTGGCCTCACAGCGTCTGGGGCCCCATGGCCGTGCTGGCCCACACTGCGGCTCAGTTTCTCCATCTGTACAGTGGGAAGCAGGTCCCTGAACCACTGCGGGTGACCCCAGTGAGCCTGAAGTGTTCTAACAAGTGCAGGGGCTCAGTCGTCCTCCCGTGGGCCCGTGTGACAGTGGAGAGAAGTCGCGCCTGGTCATGTGGAAGGATCTGGGGTGTGTGATGTCGTACTTTAGTTCCCACAGGTCAGTGCCTCACTCATGCAGGTGTCTGTGGCCATAGAGCACCCCCAGTGGGGAACCGCCCAGGGCAGGGCAGGAAGCTCTCTGGTCATGCAGGGCCATGCCTGACACCAGAACCAGGACTCAGTGAGGGTCCTTTGAAGGGTTTGAGGGGCAAGCAGTGGAGGGGTCAGTGAGGGGGGTCAGAGAGAGGGTCCTGGGAGAGGAAGGACAGCTGGAGGAGCCAGTGGGTGGGTGGGGCTGCATGAGGGGCTGTTGTGAGCTGTTCTCACTTCCTGACTCCTCCTCCCTTGGCGTCTCCTCCGCCAGGGGACATTTTCTGTGACATTTTCAGTTGAAATATAAATGGGTTGAATTTCATTGTGTGAAGTGGAGGGCTCTCTGGGACCTGGGCCAGGCGCCTCTGGATCCCTCTCTCGCCCCGTCCTGAGGACGGTGTGTCCAAGCTGGGGCTGCACCACCCGGACCTTCGTTATGTGTTACTGGGTATGAACACTGGCTCCGTACACTCCATACACCAATAACTCATGTTCAAACACAAAAGCAAGGTTGTGACTTTGCTCTCACACGACTGCTCTAAATTTGCACATTTTAGCCGCATATGAACCCACACTCTGAACTCAACATGCCAAGCACACTCAAGTGTACAACAGACACTCACCTTCCGCATTCAAACATCACCTTGCACACTCAGACACATATCCAAGATCTCCTTCCCCTGTCCTCCACTCTGACCATGCCCACTCCCATCCTCTCACTCCAAAGGAGAATGGCAAAGGGTACGTATGGCTGGGTCACTGAGGCTGTGTCCCTGTCTGCATGTAAAGTTGTATATGTATGCCTGTGTGTGTGACTGACAAAGAAAATATGCATGTATTTCTAAGTCTTTGAATGTGGACATGTTGCCGCATACAAGAAGACTCTCTCTCTCTCTCTGTGTGTGTGTGCGTGTGTGTGTGTGTGTGTGTGTTGGAGGGTTGTGTGCCCGTGTGGTTGTGTGTGACTGAGAGTGTGTGGTGGGGGTGTGGGGGGGTGAGTGCTATTTAAATAAAAAAGAAAGGAAGTGAATCAGGGTCGTTTCCATTTTAATTGTAAAACAGATAAGCACTAAACACTTTGAAAAAGTAAATGACTTGAGAATAATTACTCTCTATTACCCAGCGTCCCAGGGGGGCAGTTGGAGGAGCCCAGATGGCTACAAAAATGGGATTTAGCAGAAAATTGAAGACATTATTCACCGTAACACATTATCAATTACCTTCATATCAATTACAATAACCTTACATTAGCGAGGGGCCCCGAGACCCTCAAGCCCCGAGACTGTGGAATCACTGCAGCCCCGTGGGGGAGGGGCGGGAGGAGGGGTAAGAGGATGGGAGGGGACTGGGAGGGTCCTGCCTCCTTCTCCTGGAGATGCTGCCGGCTCAGGTCTCATACCCCATTCCAGGTCTCCATTCCCCAAATTCCTCGCAGCCCCAGCACCCTGGGCTGGGGGGTCACGTGGAGGATGATGTCTGGGAGCAGGAGGTGAGCTGAGGAGGTGAAGGGCAGGAAGGAGAGACGTGGACAGAGGCTGAGGCCAGGAGGTGGAGGTGGTGAGAGGTTGAGCAAGAGGGAAATGAAGGAATGGGAGGAAAATAGGGGGCAGTCTAGATGGGCCCAAGAAATCTGAGAGGCTGAGGAGACAGAAAATTCAAAAGAATAAGAGGGACAAGGTACTGAAAAGTCACCTTTTAGAAATGCTGCCTTTATTCTGTGGTCATTTCCTAAGCCACCCACCCCTCCTTCCCTCCCCGCTCCTCCTGAGCACTTGGGGCTTTTCCAGCCTCTCATGTCTCCCATCACCCCCACGCCCTGCCCACTTAGTTTCTACGTGATTCTCTCCTCCCACCCCAGATTCTCTCCGATGAAGAGGATGAGGGGGCCCTCATGAGAATGGGTTGGCTGTCACCTGCAGTAGGAATCTCAGAAGCAAGACAAAGGAAAGAACTTCCTCGAGGAAGACTCTAACACTGAATCCACGTGTCTAGGCTGTGACCATCAGTGGGGAAAGGAGCCCGAAGGCTCCGCAAGGGCAGGGTCTGAGGTAGAGTGAGAACGAAGAGTGCAGTGATTCCAACCTTCACTGCTCCCTGCTCCCCCAGCCCCCACCAGCACACACACCACCCTTCACTGGCTTGTGGGAAACCAGCCAAGCCAGGCTGCAGATCTGTCCTGCCCAATATGGTAGCCACTAGCCACGTGTGACTACTGAGTACTTGAAATGTGGCTCATCCAAATGGAAATGTGCTGTAAATGAAAAATGCACACCAATTTTTAAAGACTTACTATGAAAAATGTAAAACATGTTAATTCTTTAGAAAATATTGATTACATGTTAAGATGATATTAACTTGGCTATATTGGTTTAAGTAAAATATCTTATCAAAATTAAGCTGGGGCCAAGCACAGTGGCTCACACCTGTAATTCCAGCACTTTGGGAGGCCCAGGCAGGAGAATTTCTTGAGCCTAGAGTTCAAGACCAGCCTGGGCAACATAGCAAAACCCCATCTCTAAAACAAATTTTAAAAATTAGCCAGGTGTGGTAGTGCATGCCTGTAGTCCCAGCTACTCTGGAAGCTGAAGTGGGAGGATCACTTGAGCCCAGCAGATTGAGGCTGTAGTGAGCCATGATTGTGCCACTGCACTCCAGCCTGAGTAACAGGGCAAGACTTGTCTAAAAACAAACAAAAAGTTGGCTTGATGGTCAACTGGCTACTCTGGAGGCTGAGGTGGGGGAATTACAGAATTGCTTGAGCCTAGGAGTTCAAAGCTGCAGTGCTCCATGATTGCACTTGTAAATAGCTACTGCACTCCAGCCTGGGCAATATAGCAAGACCCCATCTCTAAATGAAAACATAAATAATGACATTTTTTTTTTTTTGAGACAGAGTCTCACTCTGTTGCCCAGGCTGGAGTATGGTGGCACATTTTTGGCTCACTGCAACATCTGCCTCCTGAGTTCAGGTGATTCTCATGTCTCAGCCTCCCGAGTAACTAGGATTACAGACATGCGCCACCACACCCGCCTAATTTTTGTATTTCTAGTAGAGACGGGGTTTCACCATTTTGGCCAGGCTGGTCTCAGGCTGGTCACAGCCTGGTCAGGATTACTCCTGACCTCAAGTAATCTGCCCACCTCGGCCTCCCAAAGTGCTGGGATTACAGGCCTAAGCCACCGCACTTGGCCAATAAATACGTTTTTAAAAAATAGGCTGGATGCGGTGGCTCATATCTATAATCCCAGCACTTTGGGAGGCCCAGGCAGGAGGACTGTTTGAGCCCAGGAGTTCAAGACCAACTTGGGGTACAAAGCAAGACCCCATCTCTAGAGTAAATAAATAAATAGGTTTTTGTTTTTTTGTTTGTTTTTTTGAGACAGAGTCTCACTCTGTTGCCCAGGCTGGAGTGCAGTGACACGATCTCAGCTCACTGCAACCTCTGCCTCCCAGGTTCAAGTGATTCTCCTACCTCATCCTGCCTCAGCCACCTGAGTAGCTGGGACTACAGGCACATGCCACCACACCTGGCTAATTTTTGTATTTTTAGTAGAGACAGGGTTTCACCATGTTGGCCAGGAAGGTCTCAATCTCTTGACCTCATGATCTGCCCATCTGGGCCTCCCAAAGTGCTGGGATTGCAGGCGTGAGCTACTGCGCCAGACCTAAATAAATAGTTTTACCTATTTTTTTTTTTTTTTTTTTTAACCTCTTAAAGAGGAAATGTAGTCACTATAAAATTTTGAATTGCATATGTGGCTCACGTTATATTTCTATTGAACAGTGCTGGGCTAAAGCATCTGGGAAGGAAAGGGTTAAAGGGAGGAGCAAATTCTGGGTGTCCTCCCTGGGATTCACCCCAATGGGGTTCTAGTTTTCCACTTCAGAGAAAGGAGCTCCCCAAGGACCAAACTTTCTGAGATGGAGCTGAGGTAGGAATGCCAAGATCTGCCTGTTCTTTTTCCTCTCCTGAAACCCAGCCCCAGATGTCAACCACCCAGGCCAGGATGTTGGTGGACACAGAAGCCCAGGAGGAACAGTCACAGCTTCCTACATACAGCTCTTCTCCACCCAATGCCCATCCCCCGACATGTGCACACACAGATTTTTTTTTTTTTTGAGTTTCGGGATGGGGGCCCGGCTGGAGTGCAGTGGCACGATCTCAGCTCACTGCAAGCTCCGCCATCCGGGTTCACGCCATTCTCCCACCTCAGCCTCCTGAGTAGCTGGGACTACAGGCGTCCACCACCACACCCGGCTAATTTTTTGTGTTTTCAGTAGAGATGGGGTTTCACTGTGTTAGCCAGGATGATCTCAATCTGCTGACCTGGTGATCCGCCCGCCTCGGCCTCCTAAAGTGCTGGGATTACAGGCGTGAGCTACCACGCCTGGCCTAGATTTTCAATCCTCACAAACTCACTTACACATTCCCACTTCTCCCACAGGGCATGCCTGCATGCACACACACTTCCTGTTCTTTTGCACAATCTCACATTCCCACAGGCCAGACACATGCACTCACACTGTCTGCCCTGTGACATCTTCATGTAGATATACATGCATTCACACATCCATGTGGACACATGCTTCCCACCCCACACACAGAGCAGGGTAAGGAGGACAGGCCGGGCAAAGTTGTCAACTTGATTCATGGTGTGTGTGTGTGTCCAGGGGAGTGAGAGCTAATAGTGCCCCCCTCCCCCAGGCTGGGCCCAGAGGACTAATTGCCAGTAATGAGCTAAAAGGAGCTCAGAGCTGGCCTCAGGCACCGGATGAAGATGTTTCCAGAGACCAGCCAGAATCTGTCCTGCTGTTTTGTTGATAGAAAATCCTTCTCCCCCAGTGTCCCCTCTCTGTCTCTGTCTCCCCTCCTATGGCTCCCTCTGGTTCCTGTAGCCTCTGAAGGGTCCAGCCATACTTCACCCACTGCCTCTCCCATCAGCCTCTCTGCCTCCTTCTCCCAGTCGTCCTGTCCCATCATGGCATTTGCCCTCCATCCTGCCCCCTTCTCTTCTCCCTTGTGGGGACCTCTCAGGGTATCCACTGCTGAGCAAGCAGATTCCCAAAGGCATGCTCCAGGGCTACTGGGGAAGGTTGCAAGGAGGTTGATTGTAACTGGATCTAAGAAAAATCTTTCCCGTAAGGAGATCTGCCCAATAATAGAATGGGACAGAGCTGAGCTCCCTACCATGGATACAATCAAGCAGCGCCCATTGAGGATGCTGCAGAAAAGACTGACCCACTGGAAAGGTAGTTGCACAGGATGACCCAGAGGCCTCTTCCTGGGATTATTATAGTTACTTATAAGTTATTAATACAAACTTCACTAGTATTAATTATTATAGTTACCATAGGTTAAGTACCTATAAAATGCCAGGTACTTTACATTTTTAGTTAGCTCTCTTCATCCTCACAAAACCCCTGCGAGGTAGACGTTATTATCCTCATTTTACAGAGAAGTAAACTGAGGCTCAGAGAGGTCACATGGTTAGTTACAGAGCTGGAATGTGAACCTAGTCTGTCTGACTATAATGCCCATGGCATTTTTCCACTAAAACTCATTCATTCATTCTCTCAACAAACATTCACTCATCAAATAGAGATCCTATGATGCTGCGAGTAAAGACTGAAAGGGATGGGCATCCTTCAACTAAAAGGAATTTGGGGGGAGGTGTGATGGTGGGAGCCGGTGTCTCAGTTTAGAATTGGAAGAAGAAAAATCCCCACGAGAGGCTCCCTCTGCCTTCCCTAGGTGCTTGTATGTGTCTGGTGTACACACTTCCTTGCGTGTCTCTAGAGGGCAGGCATATCTGCATGTATTTCAGTAGAGACGGGGACATGGGGATACTCAAAGAGCCAGCAGCTCTGGGTGAGAGCTTGGGAGCATGATAGCCTGGTGTCCCAGCCTGGTGGTTATTGGGGCAAATGTGTTTCTAGGGCAGCCCACTCTCTGCTTTTGACACATCCGAGTCATTCAGCGAGGGCCAGGCCCAGGCCAGATGGACTCTGGGGGCAACAGGATCTGAGGCCCTGTATGTACTCTTCAGCTCCCCTTTCTCCACCCTCACACCTATATTGGGAGCAGGAGTAGGCAGAGGGGAGGGAAGGAAGGAGAGAAAAGTAGGGACAGTGGTCAGTGTGGGAGAGGGCAGGGGTGGCACCCAGAGATTTGGAAGCTGTTCATGATGCAAACACGTGTAAAAGCTCTGCATTACCTCCCCTGAGAAAGAAGCCTAAAATTGAAGTCTGATTATAATGAATGATTGTTAATGAGTTGTCTAAACATAATAGATGGAAAGAATTAAACACCCAGAAGAAACAGGGTTTCATTAACGCACAATAAAGAAACCACAAGTGGGGTGAGCAGAGCCCTCCCCTGTCGTGGAAAACATCGCCTCTTACCCCTATACGGGCCTGGCAGGTGGGAGCAAGGCCGGGCCCCCAAAATTGAGAAGCTTGGGATCTTTAGGTGACCCTGAATGCTGGGGGGCACTCTCTACAAGGGTGGGTAATGCCTGGGCCCACATCTGCTTGGGTGTGCCTCTGCATGGGTGCCCACTTTAGGCATGCTGTCTGCAGCCTGTAAGAGTTTGGTCATAGAAAGTGGGTGTGGACGTGAGTGAGTATGTCTGTTTCTATAGTGGGCTCCAGTCGATGGTGCCATGTGGAATCTTGGAAAGGCATGCCCCTTCTAGGTCAAGAGCAGCCTCTGGGCTTTGGTGGTTCTGCCCCAGCACCTCAGCAACCTGGGAGGAAAAACAGCTAGGAGAGGGCACACACACCTGTATACACATGTGTGTACAATTCTGAAGGTCACACTCACCTGAACTCAGAAAGCGGGAAGGAAAAACAACAGTAGAGATCATCTAGTCCAAACCAGACCACCATGCAGCTGAGGCCCCTGAAGCCCAGGGAGGGAAGGTGGCAAGTCCAAGGGCACACAGCTCAGAGCTGGACCTCATACACCTCCAGTTTGCTCTGGTTTTTAGAACGGCCATTTCTCATGCATGCATGGTTTGGAGTAAGGCCACACACAATAAGATACTGATCTGCATACACACATATCACACACAGGCGACAGGCCCCAGGCTTTCCTGGGTAAGGCATGAACACTTGGGGGTTTTGGGGAGGCAACAGAAGCCATGCTTCTGTAGGGGGAGGCTGGGCAATGCCAAGTGGTCCCAGGGTGGCACAATGTGCAGGAACACACGTAGCATGGGCTGATGCAGGGCAGAGCCTGAGAGCTGGAGAGAAGCGGGCTTTGATTGACAGGTTAATGAAGCGCTTTATACTGGTGGTGTAACTGCAGAGGCAGGCTGTGAGCAGGCTCGCACACACACACCCACACACAAACATACACACCCTGACACACAGGCAACACCCAGCAAGGCAGAAGCCAATCTGGCCAACCTCCTGAGTGGCCTCCCCACACCCAGCAGGATGCCCTCTCTACACGCTACCCCTTACTTCCCTTGGTTCTTGTGGGTTTGGTGTAATTCTGGAGTCACATTGATTTAGTTTAGGTCCTGCATTGATGGGGAGGTGGGGGAACCAAGGGTACCTGGTTCTCTGTACTCCCTGTTGGGGTGACCTCCTCCACGGAGGGATAAGGACAAGACTCCCTCCAACACTGAACCCAAACACCTAGGCCGGCTGCTTGCTGGAGATTTAGGTGGCTGGGCATGGGAGTTATTCTGGGTGGACATGCAGGTCTTTAGCCCATCTTGTCTAGACCCACCCCAGGCAGGGCAGCCTACCCTCCCCACACCTTCGCCCTTCTTATGACCCCGCCCCCCTTGGAGCCAACCCTGATTGGCTGCCATGCAGGCAGTGCCGGCCAACCAGCCCCTGCAGCGCCAGGAAAAGTTAATTTGGAGTTCTGGTCTCCTCCCAGGATGCATTTGGGCAGCCGCCCATGAGATGCATAATTGCAGAGGCCTGCCAACAAAAGCAGGCTGGATTTAATTGAGTCAACGCATGGCCATTAATAATCTGACGGCAGTCCTCCCCCACCCCCACCCCACCCCCGCCCGACATCATCCAATGCTTTGCAGCCCCCAATTTACTGGGCTCCCATCCCAGGCTGGTCTCCTGTTCCAGGGAAGCATGTCTGACCATTCCCCAGCCTGGCCCAGTGCACAGAGGCTGAATAGAGAACCCAAACTCTCCTAGGATATCTCATGGTAAATCTGCCCACCTCCTAACCAAGAACACTACCTTGGTCCGCACCTGTACTCAACCAAACCCTTTCCCCATTCAGTCATTACACAACGACATCCTAAGCCCCTACCATGTGCTAGGCACTGAGCTTGGATCTGGGAAATACAGCAGCCAACACAGATATGGCCAACTCCTTGGAATTTAGTGTCACCGTCAACTGTCTTGTTACACCCTTTTCATGCTCCTGACACTCATACCTGTCCCTACATGCCCATATCCGCACCCACAACTCCACTTACCAGCCCTCATACCCCATCTCTACTTGCCTGCTCCGTATACCTGTCCTCATGCCCTGCCCCACACTCATCCCTTTTGACTTATTCAGATCCTACCCACAATATACCCTTTCCCATATTCCTGTCCTCAGTGTCTATTCTCCCATACATGTCCCCAGATCTCCTGCTTGTCCTCATATGCACAATTCCCATAGAGAACACTGTCCACATCCCCTCCCCACATCGGCTTCCCTCCGGGGAGCTCACACTGGGACAGGCTTTCAGGGACCCTGCCAGGCCTGCTTCGCTGGAGTCCTCTCCCTGCCATTCCCACCCACCCCACCCCTGACCTGATCCCCTTCATCAGCTCACCTACCATCACAGGCCCCCAAACCTCATCCACACTCTCCAAGTGGGCTGATTTCCTTGAGCTGAGCCTACATCTGTATAATGGGGAGAATATTTGTAAAGGACTCATGGGCTTGCTGAAATGATGATTTTATGAGATAATGCGGGTCACTGGCTTAGCACAGAGCCTGGCATGCATGAGCACTCCACAGTGTTAGCTGTTGACTTTAGCTGGGAGGAAACAACCGAGTAAACTCCCTACACCAGGCTCCAGACTGCCTAAACCGCTCAGTGACCTTCAGGATGATCTGTTTTTCATAGGATTTGCTCGAGAAAGGCCCAGCCCAGCCCGAGTGATTGAAACTCAAATGGGAGGAAAAGACCTCCCGAGAAAGCCTGCTTGTTTGCGTTCTCACCTATCCCCCGCTACCCCGCTCCCATACCTCATATACCTGTTTGTCTACTACTCTCCCTCAAAGTGGGTCTGGAGTGTGTGGAAGGAGGGAACTGGACAACATTCTCCCACCCACTGCCTTCCTTCAGTAGATCTCTCCTAAGGTGGAGATAGGTTAATCTGGCTTTGGAATGGGGTGTGGGTGGGGTCTTGGGGCCCTGGGAGCCTAAATTTCTCATGAAAGGACAAGAAGAGGGCTCCCCTTCCCACAGATTCCTCTGTTTCCACTGGAAACTCAAGGAGTCAAAGGAAGATGGGGAAAAGGCCACCTCTTAGGGAGAGGAGGTGGCACGGGAGAGCTGGGTGTAAGCCCCGTACTCCCATTTGCCCCTCTAACCTCCCTGGTTGGGGGTAGGAGGCGTCTGGGGGTGGACGCGGGGGAAAGGGAGATGATACCCTCTGTCCCACTCCCTGAGCCCCTCCTTCCAAACCAGGGTTGGGCCGGCCGGCTTCCGGGAGGAGGTGTCAGGGCTGCGCTCTCTGGGGCCGACAGGCGGGAGCGCACCGGCACGCGACTCCTCTGAGAATCCTCGTCACCGCCGAAATCGCCGAAATTGGCTGCAACTAGTAAAGATGCCAGGAATTTGCACCTTGCTCTGTGACCTAAAGCAAAAATGACATGAACATTGACAAATTTGACAAGGAAATTTGTGCAAAAAACAACTTCTATTTGGCTAGCCAAGCAGCAAATATGCCGGATGATACGCTTTATTAAGCAATCCATTTCTCAGCAATAGCGGCGCCATCTGCAAAGGTTACCGCGCATCAGGCTCGGCACAGAATTTCATCTGCGTCTGCAGTCGGGGCCGCACGCGGACACATTTTTCATGTACATGCGATTCCGGATGCAAATAGAATCCGTGATGAAGGAGGTGACCTTCCGGGCGGAGCCGCGCGCGCTAAAGTCACGCGCAGGCCCGCGGGGAGCGGGCGGGGCAGGCGAGCGTGAGGCACTGCGTGGGTCTGGGGCTGAGGCTGGACCGCCAGGGGGTGAGGGAGGGGTCAGAAGCGCGGGTCGTTGGGGGCGAGATCACAGATCTTTGGGTCTTTTCGTTGGAGGTCTGGAAGGAATTTAGGAGGGCATTGGCCCAACCCTCTCACAGATGTGGAAACTGAGGCCCAGGACGGGAAAAGGTCTTGGCCAAGATCACACAGGTTAGTAATGGTAGGACTGAAGCTAGGCCCCGGGAACCTTGACTCTCAGTCCAGCTGGCAGGGAGGACTCAAGAGTGCAGTGGTTTATATATCTGGGTTCAAATTGTTTCATTACTGCTAACTGTATAACTTTTGAGCAAATCAATAAACCTTTCTGCGCCTTCATTTCCTGTTCTGTAAAATGGAGATATGCTATTGCCCACCTCATAGACTGGTTATGAGGACTGAGTTAATACGCATAATAATAATATAATAATAATGTGTGGCCAGGCGTGGTGCCTCATGCCTGTGATCCCAGCACTTCGGGAGGCCAGGGTGGGTGGATCACTTGAGGTCAGGAGTTCGAGACCAGCCTGGCCAACATGGTGAAACCCCATCTCTACTAAAAATACAAAAATTAGCCTGGCATGGTGGCACACACCTGTAATCCCAGCTACTCGGGAGGCTGAGGCATGAGAATCACTTGAACCCAGAAGACAGAGGTTGCAGTGAGCCAAGATCTCACTACTGCACTCCAGCCTGGGCAACAGAGCAAGACTCTGTCTCAAAACAAACAAACAAACAAACAAACGGATAATGTGGTGCCTTGTTCTTGGGTTAGTCCAGGCTCTCTTTAAGGTAATCTTATGGAAAACAGGCAATCCTAAAAGCTGACCTGCAAGGGGAAGGCACTGAATGGAAAGCTCTTGTGGAGGCAGAATGGGTATAGGTGGGGAGAAATGGGTGAGTCACAATGGGGTGGTGGCAGATGCCTTATCTCTCTTAGAGGGAAGTCCCCTGCTCCCTTCTCTGTTCCCTCCACCCCCTCTTTATTTTACCCCATTTTACAGCCTACTCCCCATGAAAAGAAATAAATTGCATCTTCGTTTCTTACTCCCAGTCCTGTTCAGTTATTCACGTCTACTCCAATTTGGCTTGTGGTCCATTGGGACCCCAAGGTCTGTCTGTCTTTCATGATTCCCCATCATGCTTGTGCTCTCAGTTATTGCTCATTCTTTTTGGTTTTCTCTTGAGTGAGGGGTCACTCAGGGAGGTGCTGTGCTTCTCACCGATAAAGCCACCCCAGTGATGAAGTCTCCTTCTCCCACCATGAGTGGCCTAACCCCCACACCTTTGGTAACAATTTCTGATATCAGATAAAATTCCACTTCTTTCACTGGTCTACATTACTCACTCTCATGATTTTCCTTTTCTCTAAAGTCCCTCCACTCCCTTCCCAACTAAGACTAGTGCACTGATGGTACATATAGAAATTATGGTGTTAATTTTACTCTCTGATGGTCCCCTCACTCCCACCTCTCCAGCTTAGGGTCCCTCGCTACAGTTCTTAAAACTCCTAGGGAGAGTTCAAGCACCAGTGCCCACCCCTTGACCCCAGTGTTTTTGGAATGGACAAGGTTTACTGCTCACTGGGTCTAGTTCCCCTGTGCCTCTTGCATACTGCCTCCCCACCATCCTCCATACAGTTCTCAAACCCACAGCACTGCCCCCCAAGGCCCATAACTATGGGGAAGGTTTGGAGTATGACAGACCTGGCCTCCAAGGTAAGCTTCCAAACCTAGCAACTCTGTGATCTTAAGCCAATCAACCTCTCCGAACCTCACTTTTCTCATCTGCATAATGGGGGATATTGATAGTAACAACCTCTAAGGTTGTTGGAAGGATTCCACGACTTAAAATACGATAAATCAATCATTAAATGAATGGATTTCTGCTTCTATTTCCATTTGGCTTCCCCTACTCTCAGCGGCTGTGCAATCTCTCCATCCCTTTGCCACCCTCCACCCCGTGTTTTTTGTTTGTTGGTTTGTTTGTTTTTTCCAAAGGGCCAGGTTCTCAACCAAATGAAGGTCCAATCCTACCGCAAGTCCTCACCAGATTGTGGAACAGAAGTCAGAGATATGTTTGTTGGTTTGTTTAACCTTCATTAAGCACCTACAAAGTGTTAGCTGAGATGAGCTCTTATCTATCCCCACCTCTGCCTCCAAAGTAGCTGCAGGCACAGGTCAGCCACGCCAGGAGGTGGTACTGGAGTGCCCTACCCCCTCCAAGTACCCTCAAGCATGGCAGCTGAGGTCTTGCCTCTGGTAAGAGATGATGGGGCGGGAAACCACCAGAAAACATTTTAGAGGTAGAAGGAGGGCCCATCCGCGGCCTTCGCCCTCCTGCTGTCCTTTCCTCTCCATCTTCTTTCCACCCCCAACAACCCCCCACCCCCACCATCCGCCTCTAGGGTTCGCGTCCAGCTCGAGGATTCCTTGACTGCCCTGTGCAGCAGTTCCCCAAGCCGACCTCGGGGGCGGGTGTAGGAGGAGGTGCCCGCAGGGCAGAACAGCCCTTCCGCGGCACCTCTTAGGTAGGGAACCCCGAAACCCTAGCCCCAGCGCCCTGCAGTTTCTTGCCAGGCCAGAAGGCCGGTAGGGCGGGGCCTGGGGCGAGGGGCGGGGCCACAGCTCTGCCTGCCCCTTCGCCCGCCGCTGCGCCCCGCCCTCCGCGGCCCTAGCCGGCCGACCCGCCCCTTCCCCCGGCCCGGGCACGCTACAGTAATCCAGAATGTGTATTTCTGCAGATGATTAAATCAATACAATCCTGACAGGACTTGTTGGAACATGCTTCTTTATTTTGCGCAATTCCTTCCCCGCGTCGCCGGCATTTATCACCCGCTCGGCTGTCAGCGCCGAGATTGTGCGGGGCGAGGGTGGGGCGGGGTGGGGGAGGGAAGCTCTGGGGGGTGGGGGCTGGGACCCGAGGCGGACGGAGCGGACCCGCCGCCACCCTGCACCCACGCCAACGAATAAACTTAGGGGTCGGGCTGTGCCCCCAACCCACGCACTGCCCGCGCCGGTCTCCCTCTGTCCGGGTGGGTGTGGGCGGAGGACAGGGAGACTTGGGATGGGGCCGGGAGGCAGGGGAGGCTGCAGAGGCAGGAGGCCAAGGGCCGCACCCGTACACCCCTTTACACGCCGAGTCCCCACTCGAGGTCACAGCCCCGGCTAACGAGGCTCCCGCGAATCCTCTCACCCTCCTCTGACCTTGGTCCCTGCAGCTGGGTACCCTTGGAGGTGGGACGGGGGAGAGGGGAATTGGGCTCCATTGCCCTGGGGATCGGTGCACCTCGGCCCGCTGGCCAGGGAGAGAAGGATGGGGGTTTGAGGTAGGAAGAAGAGAAGGAGGGTAAAGAAGAGCAGGAGGAAGCGGAGGACAACTCGGAGGAAGCAGGGGAGGAGGGAGGGGAGCAGAAAAGGGAAGAGGAAGGCTGGAGGGCGAGGAAGAGGAGGAGGGGAGGCAGGCGAGGAGGAGGACCGGGAGGAAGGCTCGGAGGCGGTGGCGGCCGGTGACAGGTGCCTCGCGGTGGCGGCCCTCGGCAGACGTGATTGCCGCGGTGGCTGCGCGCCGGAGCGTGACTTTACAACTAATCCTGTTTGTAAGTTATTATTTATCTTCAGGAAAGTTTGTCAAACTTGGGCTTTGATTTTTCGCCCTGATTTCCCTCTTGTGGCGCGCTCTCGCACGCGCTCCCATATAATTTATGACTGCCTCTGGTCCTGATGACAGATTATTAAAAGTAGAATTAGTTTTTCGCGCAGAATTTTTCCACTGGGAATTGGGAAGGCAGCGCTCTCCGCGGAAGGTCTCCGGCGAGGTCTCCATTACTAATAGAAGTTTTTTGATGGGGTGAGGAGACTAATGATTTGAATTTACTGTGGCAGCAGTCACGTGGGCGGGAAGGCATCAGCCGAAGAGACAAGAGGTTAACTTTCTCCCTGTGGAGAGGTTTATTGGATTGTTTAGCAGCAGAAGGATAATGTTTTTGTCATAGACTGCTGGTGCCGCGCTGCAGTGCGGTGGCCGCCAGCGCCGGGAGAGGGGAGAGGGGAGAGGGGAGAGAGGGGGAGAGGGGGAGCCGAGGAGACCGCGAGAGGCGGACAGACGGACGGACGCAGCCGGGGCGAGCCAGGGAGCTGCAGGGGCACCCGCACAGAGACACAGCGAGGCGGGGGAGGGCGACAGAGGCAGAAGGACTCCAGAGAGACCGAGACGCAGAGTGACAGACAGAAAGACAAGAGCCCCAAGAAACACGGCAGAGAGAAAGAGGGGAGGGCTGAGGGAGCGACAACCAGAGGGCAGAACCACAGCGCGACAGGAAGGAGTGCAGGGGCGGGAGGGCCGCTCCCAGCTGCCAGGGACTAGAGAGAAGGCCCGGGAGGAAGACGGGGGCCCGGGGGCGTCCAGGGCCGCCGTCGAGCCCCGGGGTAACGGGCGATGGTGACCCCAGGGCCGGGCCGCTTCCACCCGGGCTATCTGCCTGGGTTTCTGGGAGGCGCAGGCCGCGCTGGCGTCACCAGTCCCGCCGGGGTGGGCCAGGCGGGATCCGCGGTAGGGGGCTGGGTGGGGGGGTCGCGCAGCGATGGCGGCGGCGGCGCGTTCACCTGGCCGTGCGCTCGGAACTTGTACTCCCAGCATGCCTCGACAACATGGGAACCGGAGGGGAGTCGCTGCGCAGCTGAGAGCCTCGGCTTAATCTTATGCACCATTAAGCACTCAGCAGCAAGCCCGTCCTGTTCATATACATCATCCACGCTTAATAAACATAATGATGACATAAGATGTAATTCTAGATGAATTTTCATTTTATAGGGAAATGGAGAATTCCTGTAGAAGGGAAAAAAAGTAAATTATCTGGGAAGTGCAAAATAAATGATGTTGCTCCCAGAGATGAATAGAGGTGTTAGAGGGAGAGAGGGAGAGAAGGAGGAAGGAGGGAGGGAGGGAGGGAGGGGAGAGAGAGAAGGAGAGACAGAGACAAGGAGAGATAGAGTCACACAGAGAGACAGAGACCGGGCAGAGAACGCCACGCGGGTGTGGGGGTGGGGCGGGCTGCGGCGACGTTGGGGAGGAACCCGGAGGGGTGGAGGCGGCAGGCATCTGCGTGGGAGCCGCGGGGGGCCGGGGCCAGCGTTTGGCGGAGGGGCTGAGGGCTGGGGGCGGTAGCGGCCCGGGCCGAGGCAGGGTGACGGTGACGGACGGGGCCGGGCCGGGCGGCTCATTCATCAAGGGAAGGATCAGGGGCCCGCGGAGTCACTTACGGGCGGAAATTGAATTCTGATGAAAGCGCGGAGAGGCGAGGGCGGGGGAGCGAGGACCAGGCTGGGGCAGAGTTCCCAGACTTGCTAAGGGGGAGGGAGAAGGGCCCGCAGAGACTTTCCAGATTGAAGTCCACGCCTCCTTCCTGTCTGGAACCCACCCGACCCCCACCCGCATGCCCAGTCACCTCACAGGGCTGTCCTGCCCAGCTTGGGAAAGTGGTGAGGCCTAAGGGTGAGGCCAAATCTAGTGGAAGCCCTCTTCCTGTGGATTTTGACTGCCAGGTGCCCTGGTCTGACCAGGGAATGGCTGTGGGAACGGGGGATGAGGTCAGAGAAATGAAGGGGGCCCTTCAGTGAGAGAATTAGAGGGAAAGGGGGTAAGAATAGTTAATAGTTAATAGTTGGTGGTGGAACTTCAATGAGTCAGGGAGGGGAAGGACAGCTACATGGAGGGGGTGCAAAAGGGTCAGGGTAGTTAATGGAGGAAGCCAGGGAGAGGGTCTTGGGGGCTAAAGGGACATGGTGGAGTGTCGGGAGAAGGGCTTGGGGAGTCCCTGGTGGGAGGGACAGTGTAGCTAATATGGAAGGCTGGCCCGGGAGAGGAGAAGTGGGGCTGTCAGCATATTAACTGCAGAGACTTCCATTAAGAGGGAAGCACCTTGTGAATGAAAACAGCAGCCTGGATAACACTGACAGGGGTCCCTGGAGGGATGATGGGGAACCCCCCAGAACAGCATGGGGCACAGTCAGTTCCATCCAGCATCTCCCACTGTGAATGGGGACCTCTCAGCTGGCGGGAAGACCCCAAGCTTCTCCTGCTAAGGGAATGAGGTGGACAGTTTCTGCTGCCCCAGGCAGAGAAAGAAGATAAAGACAGGAGCCATGGAGAACTGGGGCTGGGGGTTAATTCTGCTGGGTTGGGCGAGGGAGAGGGGCTCCAAACAGGAGCCTCCCCCTACCCCCGCCCCCGGGCACATGTGTCCAAACCCACCCTAACTCTCCACATGCTCTGCAGTCCTCCACCAGCTAGCCCACAAAGCCTTTGCGAGCTGCTCCTTCCCCTCACTCAGGGGTACTCAAAGCCTGGTGCCCAAAGAGAATGGAGCCCAGCAGGTCTGATCCGCAGCAGGTAAAGAGAAGGGACAAGAAATTCCTGTTGCAGAGGCAGAGAAACCATGCTCCAGGAGTCACTGTGCTGCTGGTAGTCATGGTGAGGTCCAGCATGAAAGCCTTAGAGAAAATGACATTAAATCTGGCTTAATGTGCCTTAAGACCCCAACCCGCAGAAAATGGGATGGGGTGAGGCTAATGGTGGCATCTGAGGTAGAAGAAAGAGCATGGACAAAAGAGGGAGAGAACCATCTCATGTTCCTATTTGCTTGGGTGGGGCTCAGGAGGGATATGGAGGGGCTGGGGAGGCATCATTGAGAACCAAGGACAGAAAAGCAGGTTGAGGGGGAAGGGAACTTCCTGTTGTGAAGGGCTTGTTTTGTCTGATAGCAGAAGGAATACAGACTTTATTGTTTGAGGAGTGGGGAGCCATAGATGGTTTCTGAACTATAGGAGAAGAAGTTACAGTTGTGGTTTGGGCTAATTACACTGACAGCAGAATGCAGGAGGTAAAAGGTTAAGTGGGGGGTCATGACCAGGATGACACTTTACCTGTGTGCCTGGATGTCCCACCTCCTGGAAGACATCAAAGAGGTGTGACAGAAGAAGCCCTCTCCAAGGAGGCCTCCCACTCTTCCACACTTCAACTCCTGGGTTCCTTTCCCTCAGGATTTCAGCTCTGAATGATTCTCTCCTCCAGACCTTCAGCAAACAACTGGAACCTCTGCTAGCCACCCCATGTTTCCTGCAGTGATGTGTTAAGAGGGTGGTGGGCTTAAGACCTGCGGATATGTGGGTGAGGGCATTATTGTAGCGATGTGACTTATTGGTTCTGTCCTATCCAGCTGAGTGGTCAACTGGAAGAAGGTGGGGAGTAGAAGGTGGTGAGATTGGTGAAGGTGGTGGGAGTGGCGAAGGTGGCGGGATTGGTGGAGGTGGCGGGAGTGGCAGAGGTGGTGGGGGTGGTGGGAGTGGGGAAGGTGGTGGGAATAGTGGAGGTGGTGGGAGTGGTGGAGGTGGTGGGAGTGG
>NW_026652278.1:33084235-33121691 GCF_009828535.3 Hylobates moloch
AGGTGGTGGGAGTGGTGGAGGTGGTGGGAGTGGTGAAGGTGGTGGGAATAGTGGAGGTGGTGGGAGTGGTGGAGGTGGTGGGAGTGGTCAATGTGGCGGGATTGGTCAAGGTGGTAGGAGTGGTGAAGGTGGTGAGCACCGAATGCTCATTACTTTTCCAACTAATCCAAATAAGAGCAGTCTGCAGTTATGTTCTGGGCTCCTTGCCAAAGTGACCCTCACATCGTGGCCATTTGGCACTAGGAGGGGGTGCAGCTTTGAGGGTGTGGAGCCTTGAAGGGGTCTCCTGCCTGCCCATTTGGGAGTATGTTTGTTCAAGCTCATACAGGGAGTTGGAGTGTCGGCTGGCTGGTCCTCACAGGGTCAGAGGGCACACTCAAGGAAGGAGTAGAAGGAGATGATTCCTCCAACCCTGCAGTGCCAGTGCCATCAGCTGCAGGTATATTAAGAGGGGTGTCATGCACCCCTCAGGAAGGAACGGGTCTTTGCAATAGAGCTAAGTATTCTGTGCCAGGCAACCTGAGAAAGTACACAAACACCCGCAATCTCCCCTTCTCCTCTCTGTCTTTACCCATATCATCTATGTAACTATCCACCTTAGACATGTACAACACGCCCAACACATACAGCTAGACATGTAGACAATTCCACATGTATGCATAGGCAGGGCCTCATAAGCAAATCCACACATAGCCATTTGTGTTTACCATTACAATGTGTCTGTATGAATCATTGCTTGAATGATCACAGAGTATGATTATATATCACAATATCACGAGTACACAACTTCACAAGTACACGCAGGAACATGGATATAAATGTATATAGGGATTCATTTACATATACATGAACATATACCTCATGCGCTGTTCTTGTACCCCAGGGGTTCTTTTTAAAAAGAGAGGAACACAATGGGGCAAGTGGGGGTGGGGAATATGGTGGGGGGAGCATTTGAAATTGCAAGAATGACAGAGAAGTAATGAGCTGAAAAACCCAGGCCCAGCTCCTGCCTGCCCCCCACCCCTCAGTAGGCCCTCCGTGAAGGGCCCAGTGTCGCTGTCCCCTCACCTCCCTTAGATCCCGAGTTTTAATTTGGGCGGCATAATTTTGGTGTGAACGGTTGGGCGCCTTTCGTTGGGAAATTGGGAGGAATGCAAACAAGATTTCACTTCATTAAACAGGGGCAAACAGTAGAGAAATTGCACTTACTTATGGAAATGACTTTTAAACATGCACAGCATTTACTGGCACTGCCCGCGCTGAAATTCTTCAAGGATTATACATGTGAATAATTCACTGCGGGCCAATTAGAACCCACTCTGTCCATAACCCCCCCAGCCCCCATCCCACCCCATCTTGATGATGGCCCAGCCTCCTGCCTCCTCTAGCTCCCCCTCTTTCCCTCTCATTCCTAGTCCTGCACGATGGGAAGTAGGCTGTCACACACACTTTTAAGAGACACCTCAAACATGGTGACGCACAGGTATGATAACACCTCAAACATGTTCAAATACACACAGACACACAACATGCAAACTCACAGGGTGAAACACTGTGATGCCTCGACGTGGCCACACGCAGATACATTTTGATGACTCAAACATGTCAATACACACAGCAAACTTGTCAATACGACTAAACAATGGTTAGAAATAGGCTTTGGAACACCTCGAACATGGCAATACACATTGTGACAACTTAAACATGAGGCACCTGATAAACACTGTCATATAAATACATCTGTGTTTATGTGTACTCATATAGGGTCATGATCGAAACACAATGATTCACAGACACACATTGTAACAATGTAAACATCTGATAACTCAAACACAATGCATATGCATTGTGCCAACTCAAATAGAGAGAGACACACTAGGTTGTTAAAACACAAATGTATTGACATGCAAAGATAACTCATGACAATTCAAACTTTGAGTCATACACAGACACGTTGTGATCATTCAAACCCGGTAATACCATCATAATTTGGGGGCAATTCAGAAAAGGGAACACAATTACACACATTGCGTCAACTCAAAACTGATTACACACCTTGATATCCCTGAGAACTAAAACCTGACAATTTATACAAGCAAGGTGAATACAAGGATATACTCACAGTGACAGTTTAAACATAATGACCAACTCACATTCTGCCTCCTGAAACATGCTGGCTCATAAGGACACATGGCAACTCAAACACGGCAACACACATCAGGGCTATTCAAACACGGTAAGACAGATTTGGGCATGCATTTCCTCAACTAAGACATCAGGATAATTCCAGTGTCACCCACATGTTTTGAAAAATATGGTACACACAGAGCACATTATGAAAATCGTAACATGGGCTGGGTGTGGTGGCTCATGCCTGTCATCTCAGCACTTTGGGAGGCCAAGGTGGGCCAGTCACCAGAAGTCAGGAGTTCAAGACCAGCCTGGCCAACATGGCGAAACCCTGTCTCTACTAAAAATACAAAAATTAGCCGGGCATGGTGGTGCACACCTGTAATCCCAGCTACTTTGGGAGGCTGAGTCAGGAGAATTGCTTGAACCCGGGAGGCAGAGGTTGCAGTGAGCCGAGATTGTGCCATGGCACTCCAGCCTGGGCAACAAGAGTGAAACTCCGTCTCAAAAAAAAAAAAAAAAATCCCAACAGGATGATATTCATACTGTGACACATTAAATATTCACTTATTTGCATGTTATATGAAGGCAAACATAGGGACACAATTTCTGTGACAACTCAAGCATGTTGACACATAGGTGAGGGTGAGACACATTCACAGGTTATGACACATGAAGACAATCTAGAAACAAAATACTGAGCATTGACCCAAAAATAAACTGAAGCAGCAAATGCAAACTGACTCTAACCCTTGGACTTGCAAATGATCCAGTGATACACAAATGACAAGCAGAAACTCTGAGACATAGTGACGCTCATAACTGATACATAGTAACACTTATACACAAGTGCACTGCCACTGCCACCACCCTCACTGACAGACACACCTTGACCCCTAAACTCCCCAACACCAACCAAACCCCTAGTCACTTAATCTAATTGAGTACAGAAGATGTCTCAGTAAAAACAAGGCACTAGACACCAAGCATGAGAGTAGGGCTGAAAAAGGAGTAGAGAGAAATAGGGTGTCATCTGTAAACCCAAGATAGAACTCACATGGAGAAGGAATGTTTTAAGAATAATGATGGCGGCAAGGTGCAGTGGCTCAGGCCTGTAATCCCAGCACTTTGGGAGGCCGAGGCGGGCGGATCACCTGAGGTCAGGAGTTAGAGACCAGCCTGGCCAACATAGGGAAACCCCATCTCTACTAAAAATACGAAACTTAGCTGAGCATGGTAGTGCGCGCCTGTAATCCCAGCTACTCCAGAAGCTGAGGCAGAATTGCTTGAACCTGGGAGATGGAGGTTGCAGTGAGCCGAAATCACGCCATTGCACTCTAGCCTGGGCAACACAGTGAGACTCCGTCTCAAAAAAAAAAAAAAATGTTGGCCGTTGGTGATACCTAGAGTGCTTGCCTTGTAGTCTTACACTCCTTGAGGATTCATGGCGACAGCTCAGGGAAGGGACAGACTTCTCTACAACCACAACACAGGGAAGAGGAACCCACCAGGACTCTGCTCCATCAACTCACTTAGAGCCCTGGGCCAGTCTGTGACAGTCTTAGGGGTGGGTGGGCGCTGTGGAGGAGGGGAGAGTTTGGGCAGTCGTTCCACACCTGGAACTTTGATGTAACTTCCTGAGAGGTCCCTTAGTGACTCTGACCAGCATCCAGGGTTTGGGGAACAGTGTCATGTCCTGAGTGGTCTCTCCCTATCGATTGGTCCCAACAATTTCATTACCTGGTGGTCTTCACACTACAGAAGTC
This sequence comes from Hylobates moloch, assembly GCF_009828535.3. Taxonomy (NCBI): domain Eukaryota; kingdom Metazoa; phylum Chordata; class Mammalia; order Primates; family Hylobatidae; genus Hylobates; species Hylobates moloch. The sequence continues at coordinate 33,088,132 of NW_026652278.1, forward strand.
CTTTCAAGGTGTCATGATATTTGCCCTACCCCAGAATAGATTGGGGGCAGCGCCCAATATACCTCACATAGATGTTGATCAGTAAAGGGGCTCCTGTTCCAGCTAGAAGCCTCTTGGACCCACTGAGTTTGCTTCAGGAGTCAGTGAGGGTGTCAGCGTCAGGGAATGCACCTTGCGTATCCACATGTCAGTGTTAGTGTATGTTTAGCCATGAGCATCAGCATGCATTGGCATAGGTATACCGCTTAGAATCAATGTCCCTTGGGCCCAGGTGTGTCCAGGTGACATTTTGAATATTCATGTGTTGGAGTGGGCACCTCAGTGTTTGTATCTGTGGGTCTTATATGGGTCTCTGGAAGTAATTGGGCACAAGTTTGATGGTCTCACTGTGTATGTTTCTGCTGTTTTAATGGTGTGTGTGTGGCTGTCATCTCAGATGTAAATGCATGTGTCACCATGTGTGTTTTATTGCTATGTTAGAATATTACAATATGTGCCTGGGAGTGAGTCGGCAGGTTGTTGTTGTCATGTGGTGGGTGATGCAATTCCCTCTGCCAGGACTTCAAGACCATGAAGAACAACAACAACGAAACAATCAGATTACTGCACAGTGCCACAACAGGTCACCCACCATGGGGGCTGGGGATTGCTGACCTCTCAGAGGACCAAGTTCTATTAGGAGTCTTGCTTCCAGGAGAAGTCAGCTGTTTTTGGCCACTCCCATTTCACAGAAGGAAGCATTGAGGACAAATGGCCAGCAAGGTCATGCTGAGTCCAGGGAGGGGAAAGGAGGTAAAAGCCTCTGGAGGCAGGGAGAGGAACAGAGGGAAGGTGGAGGCACCAGACCTTGTCCACCCCTTCCCACCCATGACAGAGAGCACCTGGGGCCACAGCTGCTCTGCTGCCTTCCCCCACCCTGCCTGCCTCTCCCTCCACCAACTCCCAGCCCACCCCCAGCCTCCTCCCCTCCCTCAGTCCCAGTCCTAGCCTTCCTCCTCCATTCCCTCCCCACTTTCTCCCTCGCGCGCTCTCTCTCTCTCTCCAACGGGCACATGTCAGAGAACATTATGTGCACCGCGAATTTGCATAATTCAAGAAGCATCAAATTAAATTTGCATAATTCCTTTGATTACACTTGTTATTAAATGTAAGTGACATTGATTTACAAAATGGCCCAATATAAGGTTAATAGCAAATGTCACCTTCCAACAGGGTGAGTGTGTGTGTGAGTGTGTGCAGCAGGGGCAGGGGATTGCGGGAGAATGGACCTGAGTCCTCGCATTTCTTTTCAGCCAGGCTCAGCGCCTCCCTGCATACCCTTCCTGTCCTTCTCCTCAGCTGCTCCAGGCCCTCGGTCTCTCCTCCCCAGGTTCTGAGTCCTAACATAAGGGGAACAACTGAGGGTACAGCCCCCTCTTTCTTCCCCTTTCTTCCAGGGCTGGATCCAGTGAGCTTAGGTTGCAGAGTCAAAGGGAAAGGTTCTGAGTTGTGGGGTTACGGTGATTAGGGATCATAAGCTATGAAGTAAGCGGGTGCTTTGGAATTTGCCCCGAAGAAAAATATCTTTGGGTAAGTCACTGAATGCCTATGGTGTTCTCACTCAGCTTCTGATGTGAGTGAGAACAGGAAACTCGGCAGGGGCTGGGTGGCAGAACATGTGTGGACTTAGTTCACCAGGCTCCAGGCACAGGCAGTGAGGACCTACTGAGGGTAGTGTGGACACACCTTCTGAGCAACAAAGAGACCCAAGTGCAAGGCCACTAGGACTCAGGAGCCCAGCAGGGAGGCTCCTAGTGAGCTAAGACTGGGGGTGGGGGTCAGGGGATCCACAGCTTGGTGTCTGAGTCACCATGCCTTTGAAGCCCAGAGAAGGAGAGGGATGGAAACGCCATTCACCTGCCCCACAGAGAGACAACAGGCTCCGCAAGATGTCAGCAAGTGCGCTCAGGACCCAGAGAAGGAAATAGAGCTACCTTGACAACTGTGAAGTGCAAGGACACAGAAGTACACATAGCAGGACAAAGACCCACTCCCACCGCCAACACACAACACCTGCACATGCGCACTCACCCCTGCAGACACACCCCAGCATGGGTCCGTGTGTGTGTGTACACATGGTTGTGGGCATTACAGCCACATGAACACGGAGGGACATAAGGACCCAAGTATACTTGTGGACCATATTACACATTCAGACACATGGATGGCTGGTCACTAAAGCACATGAAAGTGGAAACTCACAGACACAGAAACACACATAGACCACCTTTGAGTCCACGACAGAGAACTTGGTCCGGAATGCTCTCTGCCTTAAGAAGGGGCTCCCCTCCCCAGGGGGTCTTCCCATTGCCTCCCAGAACCTGGAGGAGTTGGAATAGAGAGGATTGTGGGAGAAGTGTTTGGAGGGGGCTCGTTCTGTTTCTGGGCCACCACCTTTGTGGGAGCAACTGAAGAATCTCAGTGTCCCTGCAGAGCCTCCTCTGGAGCTGCCCTCCCGCTACACCCCTTGTTGAAGGATCCCTTCCCTCATCCTTAATCTGCCACTGTGTGTGTCTGTGTGGGCGGGGCGGGGGGCGGGGGCAGTGCCTCGCCATTCATCCTCTCCCTGGGTGAGAATATCGACAAGGCGGTAACTAATCATTAAACCCACTGGCCCCTTTAAACAAGGAAGGAGAATTATGAGCAGGACTGTGGGGGAGAGGGACCCCCTCATAGGCCCTCTAAGGGGGAGATGGGATCAGGACTGAGCTCTGAACACACTTGAGAGCCAAACTCAACAACCTTTGCCTCAAGCAGAGGAGAACTGGGGAACTCAAACCTGGGGGTAGGATGTGGAACAGCATCTGTACTCAAACCCACAGATACACGCTGAATCCAGGTGCAACATTCACACGCGGACACACATATACAAGGACCTAGAGATGTGGACACCCACAAATAAATGCATAATGCACAGGACGGACACAGGTTACATTCTCCTCCCAGGAAGCCCCCACCTTCCACGAGCACACACACAGATTCACAGATTCTTTTTTTTTTTTTTTTTTTTGAGACAGGGTCTTGCTGTGTTGCCCAGGCTGGAAAGCAGTGGTACAGTCTTGGCTCACTGCAACTTTCACCCCCTAGGCTCAAGCGATCCTCCTACCTCAGCCTCCTGAGTAGCTGGGACCACAGGCACCCGCCACCATGCCCAGCTAATGTTTATATTTTTTTGTAGAGATGGAGTTTCGCCATGTTGCCCAGGCTGGTCTTGAACTTCTGGGCTCAAGTGATCCAGTCTCGGCCTTCCAAAGTGCTGGGATTACAGGCGTGAGCCAGTGCGCCCAGCCAGATTCATATATAATTGCAGTGTAATAATCATAATGGTCAAGACTGACAGTCCTAGGGTGACACGAATCTGCGTTCAAATCCTAATTCTACCATTTTCCAGCTGAGAGGCCTTTAGATACTTACTAAATCATTCAGAACTCCTATTTCCTTATCTGTTAAGTGGGGATAATAATAGTGCCTACCCTAGGGAGCTGTTGTGAGCATTAAATGAGATAATAAATGCAAAGTGACTGGCATATAGTAAGTGGCAGGCGCTTAACATTTATCATCTCGGTCAGGCGCGGTAGCTCACGCCTGTAATCCCAGCACTTTGGGAGGCCAAGGCAGATCACTTGAGGTCAGGGGTTCGAGACCAGCCTGGCCAACATGGCAAAACCCTGTCTCTACTAAAAATGTAGAAATTAGCCGGGCATAGGTGGCGCATGCCTGTAATCCCAGCTACCCGGGAGGCTGAGGCAGGAGAATCACTTGAGGCAGGAGAATCGCTTGAACCCAGGAGGTGGAGGTCGCAGTGAGCCGAGATTGCACCACTGCACTCCAGCCTGGGCAACAGAGTGAGACTCCATCTCAAAACACCAACAACAACATTTATCATCTCATAGGTGGTCTTAGCTGCTGCTGGTGATGTTGCTATTTCCAATCCTGAGTATTTACTGAGTACCTTCTATGTCCCAGGCACTAGTGCAGGCCCTGGGGACACAGTGATAACCCAGACTGATAGTCACAGGGACTCTAGGGGACTAAAGGACTGAGGAGAAGGCCTCACGCCCCTCACCCACCCCCACTGCAGGGCAGGTGCAACAGACCTGGGAGGTCTGCGGAGGGCTGGGCTGGGCTGGGCTGGGCATTGTTTTGTCATCTGCCTGGGCCATTGCTGCTTTCCACTCTCCACCCTCAAAGAAGATTTGCCTGGCACTAAAAACTACTCCGTCTTTCTCTGAGCTGTCTCTTCCACCCCCATGTTATTAATTTCCTGATTTGCAAACTCTGAGTTCTGACATGCATACCACCCCCATCCCACCACCGTGTTTTTGTTTTGGTTTTTACTCTTGATTGTCACAGACTGCCCAGGTCCACGAAGGAGGACAGAGTGGAGAGCGTGTGCACACACGAAAAGCACATAATCCTGTCCTTGGGTTCTTTGCCCAGAGTAGTCTCCCCTCACATCCCCCTGCCCTAACCAGGTGGGGCCACTGCTGCCGGTCTCCTAATTAGCAAATCCACAGGCTCCTCTTGGTATTTCTTCTCTTCGACCTCTGCGGCATTTGGCAGCAGCTCCACCCCTCCTCCTTGAAACTGTCTCCTTTCTTGATTTCCATGACATTGCACCTCCCTGCTTCCCCTCCTCCATCTCTGAAGTTCCTGATCTGGCCTTCCACAGCCCTCTGCTTTCTCCCAACCCCTAAATTTAACTCTGCCTGACCATTCTTCCCTCAAACCTCTGCCCTCCCCTCTCTGCCCTTTCACAAGCACTGTCAAACCCAACTCGACCCATCATCTCTCTGGAAATAAATACCCAGTTGAGATTTCTAACCCCCAACTCTATCTCCCAAATGACAAGCCTAAATTTCCACCTGCCTATTTCAGCTGGTACATCAAATTCCCCATGTGCAGGACTGAACACGTTCATTTCTTTGGCAAACATTTCTCCAGCACATATTATGTCCAGACACTGTGCCAGGCACTGAGGATACCAAGTGAAGGATGCAGTCCCTACCCTCAGAGAGCTTAGAGTCTATGAGGCTCCCCTCCCCTCACTTTCCTCCTCATTCCTTCTTCCTTCCGTCCTTCCAATTATACAGCCTCTGAATCATCTACTCGTTTTGCCCCCAAATCTCATGCCCTTGACACGTGTTATGTTTTCCTCACTTCCTCCTCATCCAATCAACTGTCAGGTCCTGGAAGATCTTTGCCCTCATTGCCACTGGCCCAAATCAGGTCCTCTCATTTCTTGCCTACTGAGTGGTTTCCTCGACACCTATCTCTAGGATGTAGCTTGTCCCATGACCCCTACTAAATCTATCTGTCCAAACACAGCTCTGATGATGGGTTGAATTGTGTACTCCCCCTCCCAATTTGTTGAAGAGCTAACCTCTGGTACCTGTGAAAGTGACCTTTTCTGGAAACAGGGGTTTTGAAGATATAATTCTGATGCAGGCTAAGATGAGGTCCTACTGACATAGGGTGGGCTCTTAATCCAATATGACCGGTGTCCTTAAAAGGACACTGGTGTCATGCAAAGGCACAGACACACAGACACAGAGAGAAGCCATGTGAGGACAGAGGCAGAGATGGGAGTGATGCTGCCACAAGTGTAGGAATGTCTGGGGCTACTGGAAGCCGGAAGAGGCAAGGAAGGGTCCTCCCCTAAAGACTCTGAGGGAGCATGGCCCTCTGATAACTTGATTTTTTTCTTTTTCTTTAAGATGGAGCCTCACTCTGTCACCCAGGCTGGAGTGCAATGGCATGAACTCAGATCACTTCAGCCTCCATTTCCCAGGTTCAAACGATTCTCCTGTCTCAGCCTCCTGAGTAGCTGGGATTACAGGCATGGGCCACCATATCTGGCTAATTTTTTGTATTTTTAGTAGAGATGGGTTTCACCATATTTCCCAGCCTGGTCTCAAATTTCTGGCCTCACCTGATCCACCCACCTCAGCCTCGCAGAGTGCTGGGATTACAGGTGTGAGCCACTGCACCTGACCCATACCTTGATTTTTGACATTGAGCCTCCAGAACTGTAAGAGGATAATTTTCTGTTGTTTTAAGGCATTCGGTTTGTGGCTGTTTGTTACAGTGGCCCCAGGAAACTAATACAATGACACAGCCAAACGTCAGTGTTTGTTTCAGATTTTCAAACAGGAAATCTACAGTGGCTCCCAGTGTGTATTAATATTGGGATAACAGTTATCCCTTCAAAGCATTATTCTCATATATGATTTAATTCCATTTTTACCATAATCCTAAGAGGTAGCCATTTTTATTATTTCATCCTATCTTTTTTTTTGAGATAGAGTCTTGCTCTGTCTCCCAGGCTGGAGTGCAGTGGCACGATTTTGGCTCACTGCAACCTCCGTTTCCCGGGTGCAAGCTATTCTCCTGCCTCAGCCTCCCAAGTAGCTGGGACTACAGGCGCCTGCCACAACACCCAGCTAATTTTTGTATTTTTAGTAGAGACAGGGTTTCACCGTGTTGGCCAGGGTGGTCTCGATCTCTTCACCTCGTGATCTTCCCACCCCGGCCTCCCAAAGCACTGGGATTGCAGGCGTGAGCCACCTCACCCAGTCAGCTATTTCATCCTATCTTACAAATGAGGAAACTAGATACAGAGAGCCTAAATAAGTTACCAGGATCATACACTTTGGGCTGAGGTCCCAAACTCTATACCCTTAACCTGTAGGCAATTTTGTCTCCAGTCAAGGCTGGCCACAAACTTATCATTCTGGCTGTTTCCAGTTCCTTTTCTGCCCATAGTCTAAGCTTTGGCCAAACTGGTCTATTTGCTGTTTTTTTCAAGGAGCAGGCTAAATGTCACCTCCCTAATGATCATCTAATGAGAAGGGACCCTCTTCTGTGATCCCTTTCCCACTACATGTCACCCTTGCCTGATCCATCTCTGACTGTCCCACACAGCTTAGTGTAGCATCAGGCATGCGTCTTCTAGAAAGGTGTTTCACATGGACTCAGTGCTCTTTCGCTTGAGGAAGCTGATGTTCCATGTGTCAAGGGCGTGGGCTTTGGACAGGCCCACTTTGAATCCAGGCTCTAGGGCTAATTACTGGCTTGTAAAATGGGGATGATAACAATTCTTACCTCACAGACTTGTGAAGAAAAGAACTGACATGTTGTAGTAGACGTCCAGTATTGTTGGCCAAAATCCCCTGGGAATGGTGATCTCTCCTTTTGGAAGCCATTATGTGATCTCAAAGAGTCTCCTAATCCTACCTCACCCCTAGCTACCTGAACACCTGACCTGTGGGGACCAATCTGGGTCCTTCTCTGGGATCCCTCACAAAGAACTGAAGGGAGAGTTGAACCTTCCCTGCTGGTGGCAGCTGCAGGTGAAACCCCAGAGAGAGCATCCTGGTGTCCATCCGGGTCCTACTCTGAATGTTCCAGAAGCTCAATGCCATCTCTGCCCTTCCCACTCCTTGATTATTTGTACCTACACTTGATTACCTGAGATGTTCCCATTTCTTCCAGTAGATACCCCTCTTTGCCTAAACTAATTCAAATTGGGTTGCTATGGCTTGCAATCAAATAAGTCCTGACAGATACAACATATAAGGAAGGGGCTGGCACATAGTAGGGGCCCAATAATTGCTCATCCCCTCCCCTAGGGAAAAACAATGGGATCCCTAGTCCCAGAGAGAGTGTCCTTTGGGGCTGTCCCAGACAGGAGCAGGACCTCTGCTCAGTTCTCACCTCCGGAAGATGAGTGGACAGCCTGGTGAGGGCCTGAGGCTCAAAAGGCTGCAGGCCTTCAATCACCGTGAAATTATAAACATTTCATCTGGCGGGGTGTGGTGACTCACGCCTGTAATCCCAGCACTTTGGGAGGCTGAGGTGGGCGGATCACTTGAGGTCAGGAGTTCGAGCCTGGCCAACATGGCAAAACAACATCTCTACTAAAAATACAAAAATTAGGTGGGCATGGTGGCACATGCCTGTAGTCCCAGCTGCTGGGGAGGCTGAGGCACAAGAATGGCTTGAACCCTTGAGACAGAGGTTGCAGTGAGCTGAAATCACATCACTGCACTCCAGCCTGGTGACAGAACGAGACTCCATCTCAAATAATATTAATAATAATAAAATAAAATAAACATTTTATCCATAGCTTTTGATTATTAGCAAAAATAATTTATGAGCAATAGCAAACAAGCTGACCTAAATTTTAAAGACAGAGAAAAACTTATAAAACTAAAAATGGGGTTTGGCATGAATAGGTAAAGGCAGAAGATTTTAAAAATTGTCAGGAGGTGATCACCTTGGGTAGAAATGGAATCATGATAAATGATTTAAAACCTGGGATCACTAGGCAGATGTCTCCCAGTTGGGTCACAGGCAGGGAGGCTGTGTGAACCTCTGCGTTGTCCTAGCCACCCCTCCGCAGTGCTCTGCTCCAAGGAGAGCCTGGCATTGACTGGAGAGTGAAGCCACCTGTGTCTGGTGACAGATCCACCATGGTCTTACGTTAGAAAGCAGCCTTTGCTTGAAGGCAGGTATTAAAAGTAATTGCCTCTGAAAAAGGGAGTTGGTAGGGTTGCGACGATGGGGTAATTTTCACATTTTACTCTGCATATTTCTCTGTATTGTTGTAATCTTTTACTTTGAGCATATATTATGGTGTAATTTTAAAAGATTTAGAAAAAGCAGAAAGTGATCTTACTGTGGGTGCACGCATGAGTGCTGTTGGGGTGCACGCGTGGCTCCGTGTCGTCCTGCCAAAGTCCTTCGTGGGGACCTTGGTGAGCTGAGCTCACCCTCCTTCTGCTCCTTTCCCAGCCGCAGCTCAGCGGGCCCATCTTCCTGGATACAAACAACCCGGTGTTTAGCTGCGAGGACTGCCTGCTGCAGCAGAGGCCCCCGGACCAAGGGGGGCGGGGAGGCTCCGTCTGCTTCCCATATGGGGACATTGTCTGTCCCTGCCTGAGGGCCACCTCCCTCCTGCCTCACATTGTCCCCTTGCTGTCTCCTGCTGGCCCAAGCCCTGGCCTGCATCTTCCCTTTTCATTAGCCTCCTAGTGGTAGCCCCGGGCAGGACACAGGGGGCTGCTGCTCGCTCTTCTCCAGCCCTGAGCCCCTGGCCAGCTCACCCTGGACTCTTCCCAGCCTGGAGTCTCAGCCTCACGTGTACACACGGGATGTACATGGAGGAAGCCCCACTCTGGGCAGGGCCTCTGGTCACACGGGTGCCTCTGCTGGGTCTGGCTCAGGCCCCAGGGGAGAAGTGGGGAGAAGGCCACAGTTGTCTCCCATTCTCCTTGCAAAACCCCCCTACTTTATTAATCTGGGCCTGGTGGGAATGAGGCTGGGGTTCCCCACAGTCATTCAGGGCTGGAGGCTGCCACTCTGGGGGCAAATCCAGAGAGCATGGGGATAGGAGGAGGCCACCCCCAGTTCTGGCAATGCTCTGGCTCTGCAGGGGAGGGTCTTTGGGGTTTGTCTTGAGAGATAAATTTCTACAAAGCCTCCTTTCAGATATTCAAGGACAGACCACCTAATAGGGTACAGTGTCTAGGAGAAATCGAAAGACACTCAAATGGCTCAGCTCAGCTCTCGTCTCCCCCACTTCCCCCACCTAGAACATCACTTCAGCAGCCAGAGCTTCTCTTATCAGACGGTGCACTTCCCACTTCCTCAGGGCTCTCTCCTCTACCTGACACTCAAGGCCCAGGCCAAGCCTCCCCTGTTCCAGAAGCTTCGCTCTAGTCCACCCTGTCCTCCTGAACTGCTCCAGCACGTCTTGCTGAAACAGGGCCCAAGAACCTGCATTTCTAACAAGTTCCCAGATGACGCTGATGCGACAGGTCCAGGACCACGCTTTGAGAACTACGGGTTTGGACCATTTCCTGGGGGTGGGGAATCTTCTGGGGGCGGGGGCAGGTGGAAGAGGTGAAGGAGGGCTGGGGAGCCCTGATAACAAAGGCAGAGAAAACCTAATCCACATACCCAGCTACACACACACTCGGCGTATCTGATGCTTAGTGAAAAGAACATGGAAGTTAAAGTCAAGAGGCCTGGCTTATCTACCACTCACTGGCTCCCCAGCTGCCAGGTTTTATACAGATCATTGATCTCTTTTAGCCTCAGCTTCCTCATCTATAAGTGGGGATAATATTAATCCTGACTCAAAGGTTACTGAAAAGATCTAACAGGATAATACTTTAAAAGTGTTATGCAAACTCTAGGAGCTTGACAGGTATTTGTTTACAAGGTGGGGGATTTATTTGTATTTCTCAAACATACAGTGTTTAGAATCTATCAGACAGTGTTTTTAAGTGTTTTGTAAATATTTAATGAATTTAACCCTCACAAGAATCCTACGAAGGAGGAGCTATTTTGATTCTTCCCATTTGATAGATGGGAACACTGTGGTTAAGTAACTTGCTGGAAATCGCACAGCTAGCAAATGGCACAGCTTGGTGTTGACTTCAGTTCCCACAGAGTGTGCACCTAGTCACCACTCTGTGCTGTCCAGCTACATGTCGGCTTATATGTTCATCAGTATGTGCGTATTTGCAAATGTGTACACGTTATCTAAGTTTCTAAGAGGTTCCTGTGTGTATAAGTGCTTACAAAAGTGTGTGCAAAGTATGTATAATCTAATGGCAATGGCAATAGAAATCAGTTATTGAACACTTACTCTATGCAAGGTGCTGTGCTAACCATGACTACCATTGACTCCTCACAGCCCTACATGGTAGATTATATTATTATTTTCATTTTCCTGCTGAAAGATGCTGAGCAAGGTTAACTAATTATCCAAGGCCACACCTCCAGAGATGAGTGGAGCAGGGAGGCTTAACTGGATGCTAGCAGAGCCTTATGCTTAACTCCTAGGCTGCACTGAATTTGTCTGTCTGTTCAGCAGGGGGATATTGTATGTAAGGGTACGTTTGCATGTAAGTATCTATCTGTCCTTCTGTCCATTTGTCCATCCATCCATTCATCCAAGCATCCATTTACCCACCCTTACATATCTATCATTGGCAGCTGGGGCCGTTGCCCTGGGTCAAGTTCTTACTGAAGAAGAAGTAAGAGAGGGAGCTGCAGCCCCTTTCAGCTGGCTCAAACTTCAGGGATGTGTTCCCTTGAATCCAGAGTGCCTGTAAGGGACACAGCCTTGCCCAGGTGTGCAGGGGGAGACATCTCACACAAAAGAGCGGATGCATTCTTTTTCTCACTCTTACCACACTAGACCAGTGGGCACGGAAAAGGTGGGCACAGAGGGACCTTGCCACTCCTCAGAAGGCAAATTGGGGCTGACCCTACATCTATCCAGTGGGCCAGAATCTGTACACTGGAATCCAGTGATTTCCTAAGGCCGGGGGGGTGGCTCACGCCTGTAATCCCAGCACTTTGGGAGGCCGAGGTGGGCGGATCGCGAGGTCAGGAGATGGAGACCATCCTGGCTAACACGGTGAAACCCCGTCTCTACTCAAAATACAAAATAATCAGCCGGGCGTGGTGGTGGGCATCTGCAGTCCCAGCTACTCAGGAGGTGAGGCAGGAGAATGGCTCCAACCTGGGAGGTGGAGCCTGCAGTGAGCCAGATCACACCACTGCACTCCAGCCTGGGTGACAGAGCGAGACTCCAAAAAAAAAAAAAAAAAAAAAGGTGATTTCCTTTATGTTTCTCCTTATTTTATTTTATTTTATTATTTTATTTTACTACTCTGTCACCCAGACTGGAGTGCAATGGTGCGTGCGATCTTGGCTCTCTGCAACCTCCACCTCCTGGGTTCAAGCAATTGTCCTGCCTCAGCCTCCTGAGTAGCTGGGATTACAGGTGCGAACCACCACGCCCAGCTAATTTTTGTATTTTTAGTAGAGATGGGGTTTCACCATGTTGGCTAGGCTGGCCTCGAACTCCTGACCTCAAGTGATCCACCCACTTTGGCCTCCCAAAGTGCTGGGATTATAGGTATGAGCCACTGCACCTGGCTTCTTAGCATTTATTAACTGTAGGTTTTTTTGGTCGGGGGTTGCTAAATCTGGTTTTAAACAGAGAGAAAGCTGAATAACTGAGCTGAGTTAATGTTTCAAGGGAGGAAAGACTAGGAAGCAAAAGAATGAAAAGATTTGGGAGATAAGAGGGCACAGACTGGTGTGACTAATAAGTTTCTTTTTGGAGTGGGGGCCAAGTTACCTGGATATGATGGGGTAAATATTATTTTCTATCTCAAAGAAAAATGTGTGATGTTTATACTGTCTCAGAACAAATAGGCCTGTGACTGATGGATAGTTTACCATTTATGTAGCTGGTTTCATGTACTTTTGACAGCTCAATCAGGATTCCAACAGTTATAAAAAATGATTTTCTTCTAGGAAGTTACAGGAGGGGAGCACGTGCCCTCGCCCCCACCCCGTGCCCACCGGGCACTGTGCCTCTGAGTGAGGCAAATACATGGATGTGCAGAGCAGTACGGGGAGCGAGAAGAGGTCGCCCGGTGTCCCCAGAGTTTCCCAGGTTGGACATAGGGTGCCTCATTTCCCCAGGGCTGCCTGAGGACTATTTGGCTGGATTGAGGCCTGGAGGCCATTTGGGAAGGTCATTGAGTCCTTACTGTTCCTGGGACTGGCCATGAGGAAGAAACTCCCATCAGGAACCCAGGAGCCCAAGAGAGTCGGACCCGGATGGAGACTGGCCTTGAGACCACATGGAGACTTTGGGCCTGAGTGCGCTCCTCCATCTGGGATCCAGCCTGTGTCTAAGCCACTATCTCTGCTAAGGACAAGGTGAAGGGCTGTGGCCATCCTGGCCCTCAGGTGGAGGCAGGAAAAATGACAGCAGCCAGAGCAGGAGGGTGGAAGGTAGGAGGTAGTATTTTGCCACGGTGCCCATGCCCAGGGGCATTTTGGGTGTGGGTTTGCCTGTTTTAAAGATGTTTCAGTGCAGAAAAGCCCAGATTTGTACCAAAGATCAGTTAGCAGCTGAGGGGGTGGTAAAGTGGAAAGACAGAAAGTTCTCAGCTGGGTTTGGAGGTTTTGCCCATACTAGGGCAGGTGACAGGCCTGAGAGGCACCCAGAGCTGCCACAGACCTGCTACCAGAGATGTCTCCAAGCCTCTGGCTTATGACTTTGAGAGGATCAGTGAGACCTTCAAGGTCACTTTCAAGAAAGCCACCTCAAGGTGTAACTGGCTTTGTCGCATAGACATAGGAGCCCTTCTTAAGGGCAAGGCTGTTCACATACTTTTTTTTTTTTTTTTTCAGCATTACTCACAACCTAAGCAAGTTCTGGAGCCAGGCTACCTGGGTTCAAATCCACTCTCCTCCACTTACTGGCTCTGTGATCTTAAGCAAGTCACTTAACCTCTCTGGGCCCCAATTTCTTCATTTGCAAAATGGGTATATATCGAAACAATCTCATAGTATTGCTGTAAAGATTGAATAAAATAACATACTATATTTAGCACAGTGTTTGGCACATTGCAAACACTCACTAAATGATAATTTCTCCTCCTCCTTCTTTTTCATAATTACCATTCTGTTACTCAGACTACATGATAGGCATAAAAACATGTATTTATTTTAAAATGTATACCAAAGTAGTTATGTATACTAAATGTATACTAAAGTAGTTATTGAGGATACAGCATTAGATGACGAGTACAATATTACCTAGCATTTATTAGGCACCTACTCTATACTAAAGCTACATTAAAATATTCAAATACATTATTTCATTCATGAAGGTCCTTGCCTTCATGAAGCTAACACTTTAGATTTTTTTTTTTTTCTTAGAGATGGGGTCTCACTCTGTTGCCCAGGCTGGAGTGCAGTGGTGTGATCATAGCTCACTACAGCCTCAAACTCCTGGGCTCAAGCAATCCTCCCGCCTCAGCCTCAGCCTCCCAAGTATCTTTGACTACAGGTGTGCACTATCTCACCTGGCTAATTTATTTCAATTTTAATTTTTAGAGATGGGGTCTTGAACTCCTGGCTTCAAGTGATCCTCCTGCCTCAACCTCCCAAATAGCTGGGATTATAAGCATGAGCCACTGTGGCCAGCCATAAATTTAACAGTTTAAAAGGAGCTTTCTGGCTGCGTGCAGTGGCTCACGCCTGTAATCCCAGCACTTTGGGAGGCCAAGGTGGGCGGATCACCTGAGGTCAGGAGTTTGAGACAAGCCTGATCAACATGGTGAAACCCTGCCTCTATTGAAAATTAAAAAAAAAAAAATTAGCTGGGTATGGTGGTGAGTGTCTGTAATCCCAACTACTCAGGAGGCTGAGGCAGGAGGATCACTTGAACCCTGGAGGTGGAGGTTGCAGTGAGCCGAGATTGCGCCGCTGCACTCCAGCCTGGGTGACAGAGTGAGACTCCATCTCAAAAAAAAAAAAAAAGAAAAGAGCTTTACATATATTATCCAATGTTGTCCTCACAGGAATCCCATGAGGAAGATATTGTTGTCCCCATTCTACAGATAGAGAAATTGAGACAGGGAGGTCAGATCAGACATGTGGGAGTTAGATTCAAACACCCAGCTCTATGGCTTGAAGCCCGTGCTCCTTCTGCTGTGCCATGCTGCTGCCTCACCTCCACATTGCTAAATATGCACAAATTAATTGTCATGTCTATAGAAGAGTGGGTCTGTAGAAGGGTGTGTGGTCCTGTGTGTCTGGACACATTTCTATGACTGAATGTCTTATGTTAGTAGATGTGGGTGATTTGTGTAATTATATTTCTGAATCTTATGCCTGAGGGAGACTGTTTATGTGACTTTGTAGGATTGCGTGGGTAAGTGAAAATGTGGTTTGATTATGGGTTGGTGTAGCTGTGTGTGTGGGTGTGCCATGTGTCTGTTCAGATGACTGTGTGGCTATGGATGGCTCAGGTTAGTGGAGGGTGGCACTGGCCTATGGGACTCTTTTGACTTCCCTTTTAAAGGAGGGGAGAGAGGTGCTGGGAGGCGGGAGGGTGTGGTCTGCTACAGGTGCCCTTGCTGGAGGGGGCATCTGCCGGGCCTGGGCCTGGCCCTTGGTGACCGGCTACACTACCTAGTGCTGGGTTTCAGGCCGAGAGATGGAGAAGCTCATTTCCCCTTAAACACCGTAGATTAAGGGCCCGCAGCGGGCACGGGCGGGAGGGCGCCGTGTCGCTCATGTTACAAATCAATTCATTACCGGCACTCGCAGTTGCCTCCGATCTTCAAGGATCGGGGGGTTTGATGAAGAGGATTCATTTCAAGAAATAAACCTTTTAAATTAACCACGAGATGAGGGAAATTTCTTCATTTAAAAAATGCTCAGGCCCTGCTGGCTTTGTTTTCTCTCTTATTAGCATTGTTATTAATAACCCCACCCTCTCTCTCTAAGGGATAGTCCACCCTGCCCTGGGAGACAGAGTGAGCCGCTAGGGTGGGGGACAGGCCTCCTGCCTGGGCACCTTGGCCAGGTTCTGTCTACTCCACCAAGGTCTCTGAGGTCCAACAGTGGGACCCCAACCAGGCTCTGTGCCCCAGAGAGACTCTCAGGCAGGTGGCCAGGAACCTGCCGTGTGACCTTTGGTAAGTCACTTGACCCCTCTTCCCTCAACAGCTAAGTGACCATAGAATCATCACTTTCTACAGCTGGACCTTAAAGTTAGGAGTTTAGCTCTTGTTTGTTATCAATGAGCAAACAGGTTCAGAGAAGGGTGGTGGCTGACCCAAGGTCACACAGAAGCTTCTTAGCAGAGATGCATTCGATACCAGCCTAATTCCTGGTATAGTTTCTACCTTGAAACAAGCATCTGGACTCCTGATGTGTAATTACAAAGCACCTTGAAACAATTTGTCTCACTGGAAGTGTACCAATAACTTGTCAGGCATATATTACCATCCCTGTTTTACAGATGAGGAAATTGAGGTGCTTTTTTGTCAGGAAGCATGTTCTAGCCTATTGGGTTATCTGAGGAGAGTTTAATAAAACAACTATTTACAAAGGTATGGGCAAGGATTAGGAAAAGTATAAGTGATGGTACAGTATCTCGGGGCTAGTAATGGTGGGAAGCCATGGCCAAACCAGGGCTAAAAGGGACAAAGATGAATGGAGAAAAGTTACCAGAACCAGGAGAGAGCTCTGTATGGAGAGTTCTAGAGAGCTGTGGCCTTTATCGGGGAAATCCAGCTAATCTGCAACCACCTGGAATGGAAGGAGCTGAAGAAGCTCCCTCCCTGTGAATTCCTTTTGGTCAATCCCAAGGGAGCCAGGTGACGCGGACCATGCAGGCCAGCATTCCAGGGCCACAGGAGGGTGGAAAGGGGTGGGGACAGATCTGGAAGCGCAGACCACTAGCCAGGGGCAATGTGTCCTGCCAGTCAATGGCAGAGAAAGGATGTGCCCTCAGGACTTCTGATTCTAAGGGTCTCCTAAATCCAACCCATAGTCTTTTATGCCACCCTGCTCTGCCCAGTGATATCTGGTCAAATGAAATGCTAGGTCTGGAGGTGTAACTTAGGGCGGGCAGTGGCTGTCCCTCTCTGTGGCAAACAAGCATCTAGTTCCAGGAGGAAATAGAACCAAATACTGGCATCCAGCGATGACAGGTGACAACATCTCCCTCTCAGGGGGTATGTCTACATCAGAGCAGAGACTTTGGGAAACCCAAGGCTTTCACCCAGTGGACCATAGGATCCCTTCTATGGACACACTCTGCAGACAAAGTCTGCCCTGAAAGAGTCTGTAGCTCACAGAGCAAGTACAGGGATCAGGTAGAGCAGATGCCACCCCTCCACCCACCGCCACACACACACACACAGGGAGGCTGCCTTAGTCCATCCAAGCTGCTATCACAAAATCCCTGAGATTGGGTTATTTATTTATTTATTTATTTATTTTATTATTGCTATTTTTTTGAGACAGAGTGTCTCTCTGTCACCCAGGCTGGAGTGCAGTAGTGCAATCTCAGCTCACTGCAACCACTGCAATTCTCCTGCCTCAGCCTCCTGAGTAGCTGGGACTACAGGCACGCACCACTACGCCTGGCTAATTTTTGTATTTTTAGTAGAGACGGGGTTTCACCATGTTGGCCAGGGTGGTCTCGATCTCTTGGCCTTGTGATCCACCTGCCTCAGCCTCCCAAAGTGCTGGGATTACAGGCGTGAGCCACCGTGCCCGGCCAGGCCCCAATTCTTAATACCAGCACATTGGGTATTGGGTTCTAACGTAGGAATTCAGGGGGACACCAACATTCAGGCCATAACAGAGGGAGAAGAGTGGGGCCCAGGGAGAAGAGTGGAGCCCAGAGAGAACACTGCCTACCACCTTCTGTGGGGTCACTGCTTGATGTGGGATGGGTTGGGGACCCCAAGGAAATCCAGATTAGGGTCTCCTTTACTTGCCACCCCCAAAAAAGGAAAGCTAGACTGATAGATTCAGGTCATGGGAAAATGGAGAGACAATGGGGCCTGGAAAGGCGGAGAGCTCAGAGCCCTGGAGGGCCCAGAGTCTGCAACTCCAGGGAACCGGGGGTTCTGCAACCTGGGAGGACGGGATGGGAGCTGCCGGGAGCAGCATATAACCAGGCAATTTAAACTCTGCCTTCCAGCTTCCATCCCAGCTGGTATTGGCAGAGTCATTTCTAAGGTAGGGATCTGTATTCCTCCTTAGAACAGGGCTCCCCCAGGCCAAGGCCACGTTTGTCATCCTCAGACTAGGGGTCTCTGGGAGTGGGGCCTTAGCTCATCCTCTTTGTGGCCTCCTAAACTCAGCCCAGAGTTCTGGTCTCAAGTCAGGGTTTCAGTTCAGATATGGCCTCCCCATCTCCCCACCTAAGAAGATACAAACCCCAAAGTCTCCCTCTGCCTTCCTAGTCCCCTCCTAGCCCCTCTCCCCCTGCAGACTGGGGCAAGGAAGGAGAGGAAAAGAAAAAGGCCTTCCCAGCCTAGGCATAGACCTGCCCAGGTGTGTGGGGGGGACCAGCTCACCATCTCATTAACGTGGAATTGTTTTTAGGTTAATAATCTTGCGTTAATTTTCCCTTAAAATATTGTCTTTGACCGTTAAATGCTCACACTGTTATAAAAAGAACGTAATAAATGATCTTGAAGCAAATTCTCCTGCCAAATGTCATAATTTATTTGCATAATTAGCTCTTAATTTTAATTCAATATGCAAATCCACGCTTCCTTTCCATTGCAGCCGCCTGTTTCCCAGCCGGGCAGCCATGAATTTACTGTGACGCTCCCTCCACGGCTGTCAGAGGCGGGGGTGGGGAGGCAGGCACCTTCTGGGGCTGGTGCCTGGAGGAGGGGCTCAGACACATAGATTCAGATGGACAGGTCTGTGGGCCCCACTACGTGGACCCTGCAGATGGGCCTGTGTGGACAGCAGCATACTACATACTGGTGCAGAGACCCAGAGATGAAGGTAGGTGAACCCAGACTGACAGGCCAACACATCAAGCAACTCATGGGCACTCACTGAGACACATATAGGCAGAAACACTGCCACACATGAACACAGATCCCCACGAAGTCACATGACTTCATGGACACAGACATACAGATATACCTACAAACAAATGCAGACAGAGGCCCAGCCAATGAGCAGAGAGGCATGGGCAGCCCAGACATGTATCCGGGCAGACACAAACACTCACAGTAGAGAGATGCCTGGGCCCAGTTACAGGTGTGTGGGGCCACAGAGCTGCCGAAGCCACACATCTATATGGGCACACACATAAAAAGACACACTCTTTCAGGTAGAAACCTGACAACACTGCAGAAAAGCCTCGGCATGCCACGTGGACGCCCACACGCACTTTAGGACTTAGACTTCAAGCCTCCATAGCAACATGTTTGAGGCATCGTAGGGCTCATGGAAAGAACACAGAACGCAGAGTCAGCGTATCCGGTTCTAGAGCCAACTCCACCTTTCACTTGCTGTGGGACTTTGAGAAAGCCACTTCATTTTTTGTTCAATAATAGCTTTATTTATTTATTTATTTATTTTTGAGATGGAGTCTCACTCTGTCGCCCAGGCTGGAGTGCAGTGGTGTGATCTCAGCTCACTGCAAGCTCCGCCTCCCGGGTTCACACCATTCTCCTGCCTCAGCCTCCCGAGCATCTGGGACCACAGGTGCCCGCCACCACGCCTGGCTAATTTTTTGTATTTTTAGTAGAGACGGGGTTTCACCATGTTAGCCGGGATGGTCTCGATCTCCTGACCTCATGATCCGCCCACCTTGGTCTCCCAAAGTGCTGGGATTACAGGCGAATAGCTTTATTAAGATCTAACTCACATACCATAAACAATTCACCTATTTAACGTGTACAAGTCAGTGGTTTTTAGTATGTTCACAGGGTCATGCAACCATCACCACAATAAATTTTAGAACATTTTAATCACTCCCAGAAACCCCACTGCCATCACCAGTCACTCCCCTTTTCCCCCAACACCCTCTGCCCCAGCCCTAAGCAACCACTAATTGATTTTCTGTCTCTATTTATTTGCATTACATATAAAGGGAATCATACAATATGTGTTTTTTTGGTGACTGGCTTCTCTCACTTAACATGTTTTCAATAGTGATCTGTGTTGTAGCATGAATCAGTATTTCATTCCTTTTTATGGCAATGGACTAATATTCCATTATATGGATATACAACATTTTATGTATGCATTTGTCAGCTGATGGACACTTGAGTGGTTTTCACTTTTTGGCAATCATGAATAACACTGCTATGAACATCCCTGTACAAGTTTTGGTGTGGACCTATGTTTTTATTTCTCTTGAGTCTATTCATAAGAGTAGACGTTCATCTTCTTCGAGTTTGGTTTTCCCATCAAAAAAATAAAAGGGCTCATTCTAATCAAACCCTCACAGGCTTCTCCACGGCCTTTGTTTACGATTAACATGGCATTCTCAAGTTGAGATCATGGCCCTTCTCACTCAGCCACACACAGACACAGGTATACTTGCACACACACACACACACATGCACACGCACAAGGACACACCACATAGTCACACACTCAGTTGCCAACACAGCCACCTGACCCATAGCCCCATTGCCCCAAAGGCACAGATGTACCCAAGGTGACCTAAACACTCACAGAGACCCGATGCCGAGGTGCCTAGAGAAAAAGAAGGAAATGGAGTTGGAGAGATTGTGGTAGCTACACGGAAGAACTTCCTTTCACCACGAAGGCAGGGGCGGAGTCTGGAGTTTGGGAGGAAGGGGTCAGCCAACAAAATAGGGAGAAAAAGCTGAGTGAGAGGGTGAGGTGTTAGGAGATAGGGGCGCTCTGGGACGGGGGCTGTGCGGTTGGATCAAGGTCTGGTTCGAACGCTAGGACACTTGGGTCCTGCTTCCCCATCTGCTTCTGCCCTACCCTCGCCCTGACCAGGGTATCCTTTGTCTCCCTGCTCCCCCTCCCTGAAGGAAACGTGACCCCTCCCCACGTTCACCTCCCTCCCCCACAAGCTAAGGAGACAAAAGGGATCCTTTTCCAGGATAATTAAGCCTCGGAGACGCAGCTCCTCCCAGGAAACTGATCAGGTTTGCCCTGGGAGAGCCCTTGAGTGTGGGAGGGGAGGGAAAGGGAGGTGGGGGCACACAGAGGGATGACCAGAACACAGGAAAGTGAGCTCGGAGACTGCCAGGCGGACAGTATTCCTGTGGCCATATATTGTCTGTCACAAAAGTTGGAACTTTATTTCCCTTTCTTAGGAGAGGGTTCATGTGATTAGCGACAGATTTGAATCCACTGTCTCCCACAATCACAGAAGTCCTGGGGTGGACAAGCGGAAGATGCATGTGTGCCTGTGTGGATATGTGTTGATGTTGTTGCTACGTCACTGTGTAAGTGTGAATGTGTGTCTGTCCCCCACCATCTCGGGCCCCCACGCCCCCCTGCAGAAGACTCACAGTGTGGCCTCAGCGGAGTTTCTAACCTGGAGTGATCGCTTTCCTGATTTGCCACTTTAGTACTCTTGTTAATGAATTTTTAATCTTCTTAATGACATTAAACACGGAAAGTAATTAAGGAAAACAAGTTTGAAACTGCTGACTTCAACCCTTTATTCACAACTATTTAATGTAGAATTAATTTGATTTTGCCCATTATTCAAATGAACACGCTACCTTCTCCCTGGCCCCAGGCCTGTCCCCTTGCCCTCGTCCCCCGAATGCCCAAAGACCCCCTGTTGTGATCACTCGGTTGTTATTGACCCAAGTGGGTGCTGGTTTCTGTGCACCGTGTCTGTGCTGAGGGCTGGAGGTGATGACTAAGCCAAACTCCTGGATGGTGTGGAAGGCAGAGTGGCCTCTGTAAGAGGTCAGGAGGATTGAAGGGACTCAGGAGGGAGCCAGGAAAACAGAGCTCCTTCCCCACCTTGAGTCCATCTCGGATTTCCACCTCTGGATACTCCATCAATAGCTCCTGCGTGCTCCATGTCCTGTGCACTCAAGTGCTTGGATGTTGGAAGCCTTGGGTATTCAGATGTTTGGACATTTGATAGAATATATAAATCTGTAGAATTCAAAATAATCAGGTGTTTGGAGGCTCAGTGCTGGGGTGGGTACCTGAATGGTCAGGTTCCGTGATGTCCATTTTGCAGAATTTTAGACCAAAAGAGAGAAACTTCCACCTCTAAACCTCGGGCCTCAGGCCACTGTCTGGATGAAGCTAAAATGGGAGGTCATAGCTGCTTGAAGCTGAGTTTGAAATCGATCCAGGTCCTGCAAGCAGAAACCAGGTCCCAGGACAGAGCCAGTACATCCCTGAACCAGAGGGTTTGGCTGCCACCTTCCAGAAGGGGTCCTGAAGCTGCCTCAGGACCCTGGACAAAAGTGACGGCAAGGGCTGTCGATGTCTGGGCCTTCTTCACGCCTGAAGGCAGTGGAGCAGGCAGCTATTCTCCAGGGCAAAGTACTCACAGCTGGGTGGTGGAGCTAGAAGAACAGGTGCAGGAGGTACCCTCAGCCTCTGGATTCGTGCCCCAAGAGGCCACTCCACTTTAGCCTTGGGTGCTGGACCCCGTTTTGTGTGGGAGTACGCATGTACCCGTGTGGTGGCCAGGACAGCAGGCAGCAGAGGGAAATGGAAACAGCTCCGCACTCAGCCTCAGGTGGATCTGACTTAAATCCTGACTTTGGGCAAGTCCCTGACCTCTCCTTTCTTCCTCACTGAAGTGGGGTGACCGCTTCTCACTCCAAGGAGTTGTTGCCATGAGTACATTAGACGCCACAGGTGCATTCCCTGCGCAGCGCCTGGCATGCTGCAGGCCTGCCCATCAATCCCTGCCCCATCACTCCCAAGCCCCCGCCGCGGGGAGAAAAGGAGACCCCAGGAATGTGCCAGAGAAAGAAAACAGAGGGCTTCTGGGGCTGGGGACCAAAAGAGGGTCTCGGGAAGATGTGGACTTGCCCAGAGTGGGGAAGGGAGAGCTGATCGGAGCATTGGAGAGCTGCCTCCCCCATCCTTGAACTGCCTCAGAAATGTTCCTTTCAGTCATTCCCCTGAATTATATCCCCAGGAGGGGTTTTCTGCCTCCCTCCCTCCGCCTTCCCCCTTCCCCCTGCCTCTTCTCTCTAAACAAGCCTCCCCCAAGTCACTTCACTCATCTCAGCTCCTGGAAGAAAAGCAGCCCTAGCCCTTGGCCCCCGCCCTCACGCTGCGCTGAGCCATGACCGGCCCGAGCTGATGCGAGAGTCTCCCTCGCCCCTTCCTCCCATTCCAGGGACTTTATGGGCTGAGACGCTGCTGGCTCGCTCACTTGTCCCTCTCTCCCGCTCCTCTTTCCATCATTCTCTGTGTCTCTTCCTCCCTCTTTCTTTCTTCCCCTGCCATGGCTGGCCTTGCTCCTTCCTGCCTGTCTTTCTCCATCTCTGTGTCTGTCTTCGCCTCTTGGTCTTTCTCACTTTCTTGAAAGACCATGGACTCTAGAACATTTCTAGCTACAACTACCCAGGGCACCCTCTCAGGAAAGGAAAAACAGCTGGACCCAGAAGGGGACAATGGGAGGAACCCATCCTTGTGGGAGTGGCCCACCTCGAGATGGCCCTGGGGTAGGGGGAGCCCTTAAATTGGCCTGCAGTTCAGTCCAAGGGAGGCCAGAACTGGTGTGACGGGGATCTCATGTCTCCCAAATACTTTGCCACCTCCCCTCCTTGTTGACATCCTGGAAGGGCCAGGAGGATTCTGAAGAAGAGGACTTGACCAGGTTAGCACACTCACATCACACTTACCTTCACACACCCGCCCCCACTCTCCCAACAAAGACCCACGCTTTCTCACACACAACACACTCACAAACAGACTATGTGGTGCCTCGTTTACACACAGACACAAATATGCACCGGCCCAGACACACATGGATGCAGATGCACACTCACAGATACACACAGCTACCCCCAACACATAGATCGTATACACACATATGCACAGATGCGCACACACACACATATACACGCAGAGATCCCACAGGCGCCCAAAAGCACAGGGCAATGATTAATGTCCCCTCAGAAAAAGAAATTATATCGAATAAATTAAACTACTGTGGCAGCAAATTGAAAAATAAGGATGTAAATGAGGTTTGAATACTTAATATCGAAGACAAGGGGGGAATGAGAAGGGATCGCTGGGTCCCCTGAGAGGGGAAAGGATGGTCCCTCCTGCCTCCCAATTCAACTCTGGCTCCTGTCCAGAGACCTCAGAGCTGGGGCAGGGCTAGTGCTGGGGCTCAGTCAGCCCCAGGACTCTCCCTGCAGGGCCATTGCAGACAAAATTCCAGAACCTCTGGAAAGACTCAAGGAGGGAGGATGGGGAAGAGGAGGTGAGACCACCTGGCATCACCTCAAAACCTAACCCTGACACTCCCAGCACGCAAAGGGACACTTGCTTTCAGGCCCAACACGTAGTCCTTCCAAGGCCCATCTTGAGAGAAGGCCCTCTTGACTCATCTCTCCCCAGGCCCCTACCCACCCCACGACACTCAAAGGCACCTGAATACCTATGCGTCGCTCAGCCCTCCACGATCAATCTCAAAGCTGCACACACTCCCAGAACTCACCTGCCTCCTCGCACGCCCAATGTATCCTAACCCAGACCCACCCTGCACACACCACAGACATTCGGCCCACTTGCCCACCAACACCCCAATGCCACCCTGGCACAGTCCCACCCACACCAAGTATCCCCAAACCCCAGGGACACACACATGCTTACACACACACACACACACACACACAGAGTGGGGTAGCCCATCCCTGAGTCCCAATCCCCTCAGAACTGTGGGACGGATGGGTGGGAGGATTGGGGGAGGCTTCTCTTTAAGCTTTAATAAGCAGGACTCCTTGCACACACAAACAAGCACGAACACACACACACACACACACACACACACAGACACGGACTGGCTCTCTGTGGAGCACTTCCGCTCAGCCTCCATCTCTGTTTCTGTCTGCCTCCACCTCTGTTGCCGGCTCAGTTTCCCTCACTCTGCCTGTCAACTGCTTTCTCACTGTCGCCTTTGTCTCGGACACCCCAATATATCCCCGCCTCCCCCCGCTCCCCATCGGTCGCCAGTCCCCGGCTGCTACCCACACCCCCGCGCCCCCCCGCCCGCAGCCCCCCACCCCCTTCCCCTCCTCCGCGTCGCTCGCTGTCGTCTCTGTTCATATATATTTAGTATTTATTTACAAGGCTGGGTTTTTTCCCTGGGCGGGAAGCCAGCCGTGCACAGAAATCCTTAAGATGCTATAAAGCTGGTGAGGTATAAAATGGAAAGTGGTTAGTGCGCTGTTTGGAGATATCTCACCGGCGGCCGCACCGCCGCCCAGCCGCCCGCTGTAAATCTCCCGGAGTTTAGCGCGCTTGTTGGTATCTGGCCGCCAGGGAGGGGCTGGGCGGGAGGCGGGGGCGCCCCCAGAGCCGAGAGCGCCCCCAGCGCAGGGACCCCTCAGCAGAGGCCCGGGGAGCGCCGCCCCCTCCTCAAAGGGACAGGGGCTAAGGGGGCTGGGAAGTCCCTTTCTGGGTAAACAAAGGCTCCCACCGGGCCTCTTCTGAACTTTGCCAAGGGGACCGAAAAAAGAGGAGTAAAGACCTTGAGACTGGAGGTCCCTCATCAGCGCACATGCTGGGCAAGAGGTCACTGAAGGACAGGGCAGAGCTTAGGCAAGACCCTGCCGAGATTTTGCCTAGGTTAGGAACCAAGGTTCTGCCACTGATAAGCGGGGTGAGCTAGCTGTGTGGCTCTGGGCTCTGTAACAGAGAATTCTGCAGGAGGCAACAGGGTACCCCAAGTCTGGACGGGGCAGTCAATCTAGACCAAAAGGGTGAAAAAGCCACTTCTGGATTGAGTAGCACTGCAGGGCAGCTGGGAGGAAAGGGCCGGCCCGGTCCATCCGCCTGCCCATCAGTGACCACGGCAGTCCTTTGATTTCCCTGGTCTGAGAGTCACAGGAGAAGCAGGCCCAATCTGTGAGGATCAGCAAGACGGGGAACCCCCAGAGGGCAGCTCTCATCTCCCGCTCATCCCGCCCCCCCACCAGCAGAGCCCAGAGCTGGCTCTCAGGAGCTGTCAGTAAGTGCCCTTTGATTGATGAGTTGGGAAGGCTGAACTCTGCCACACTCCCCTCTCACTCTGGAGGGATGACACACCTGTCATACAGCCTGCACACGCACATCCCAGCTCACCTGGACACATGTCAGGAGGGCCAGGAGTAATGACAGGGAACTCTTAGGTGGTCACTGTCCAGAACAGGAAGCTCAGAAGAGCCAAGTCTGTGTCACATAGCCGTGTCCTAGTGAGTTTAGTTGTATTCGTTCATTCACTCACTCCTTCATTCACTTGTTCAACAGGTGTTTACTGAGGATCCTGGGCTAGGGGCTGAGGGGGACACAAACGAATATTATTGGTCCTGGTTCTTAAGAAGTTTATAGTCCAGGACAGATATAGGGCAGGCATACAAGCAATATCAGTATTAGGAAAGCCATGTCAGCAGCCAGGAAAGCTGTGGAGAGGGCCTATAAGGTTCCCGGAAAAGAGAAACCACTGCTGAGTGGGGGGAGAATAATAATAGCAATAAGAATTATAGTAGCCAGCAGGCACCTTGCACACATTTATAGGTAATGTTCAGAAGATGGCTTTGCTTGAATCAGGACTTGCAGAGGATTAAAGTATTGACGGGCAGAGAGGAGTTGGGGTATTGGAAGGTGATGCCATTCCAGAAGGAGATT
Source organism: Hylobates moloch (assembly GCF_009828535.3). NCBI lineage: Eukaryota > Metazoa > Chordata > Mammalia > Primates > Hylobatidae > Hylobates > Hylobates moloch. The sequence goes on from NW_026652278.1 coordinate 33,114,358, forward strand.
GTCACAGGCAAAGGAAGGACATGAGTGAATGCTGGTAAGTGGGAAGTTGCTGTGTGGGGAATGTTCAGGGGAACCACTCTGAGTCCAATTTGGCTGGCAAATATAAGCATGGAGTAGAGTAATGGGAAGGCTTGGAGAGAGGGGTGGGCAGGAGCCAGATAACAAAGGGCCCTGAATATCAGAGTAAGGAGTCTGCACTTTCTATAGCAGGCAATGGGGAGCCGTTGAGGGGGTCCCAGCAGGGGAGTGACATGATCAGAGCTGTGCTTTAGGAGAGTTATTCTGGCAGCAGTGTGTAGAACAATTAGAGACAGTAAAACTGAAAGGCAGAGAAGGACGCCTGACCTGGTGCCTGATGCGGTAGGCACTCAATAGCAGTTTGTTGGTTGAATTGCAGTGACATAGAAGAGCCATAATAAGGACCTTCATGGGGGTGATGGTGACGGTGAGGCAAAGGTGGGTGCAAAAGGCATCAGGAAGTATCTCTGAAATTTGTTAATTGATGGAAGGTAGGGATGAGGACCAGGAAGGACATAGAGGCTCCAAGAGTTCTGTGAGGGTCAATAGTGAGTGATAGCGCTACTAACAAAATAGGGGAGTCACAAGTTGTTGCTGGTTTTAGGAGAGACTTATGAGCTCGCTTTCCCACAGTTAGCCTTGCACTGCCTGAATTGTGGGCTTAGAGCTCAAGAGAAGCTTGGAATTAGAGATAGATGTTTCCATCACCTGCTGAAGGGGCTAGAGTATGAGATCGCCTGAGAGTCTGCAGGGAGGGGACAGCAGAGAGCTGAAGCTGAAGCTTTGCACTCTATCCATTCCTGGGGGAGTGTGTGGGAAGCAAAAGAGACAGAGAAGGAGTGTTAGAGCTGAGAGAGAAGTGGGTGAGAGCGAAGGGCGAGGCAGCCAAGGGAGGAGTGAGCTTTAGGGGGTGACGGTATTCCCAAGGGTTCCCACGGGATGGGGCCTGAGAATCAGATGTAGGGTCTGTTGGTCAGGAGGCTGGACAGGAGGCCGGGGCAACCTTGTGCAGGGAACTATGGGTGGAGTTCCTGAGAGCAGGAGACACCCCAGGGCATAGCATTCATAGACACTCCATTGCCTGCCCACTGCTCAGACCAGGCCCCAGGCTTGCTGTTTCCCCAGAGGCCCTCCTGTCCCTCTCTTAGATGGAGTGGCTGCCAAGCTGGCCTGGAGAGGAAAGTGGAGGTCAATGAGATGGACTGCTCTCTGTCTTGGGATCACCAAGACCCTGAGATCTCAGCACATCTGGGGGCTCGTCGAGTTCATGCTATTTATTTGGCTGCAGACCATGCAACCACACACTTCTCTGATGCAGTCTACACCCGTGTCCAGTCGTCCCCTGGACATGCTTGGCCATCCTTTTCCCTGGTGTCCTTGGTCATACTCCAAGCACTTGGGCTGATGGTGCCGAGGCCTGCAGGATCCCAGGACCCTGGGATACAGGATGTGGCTGGGAAGCAGGGGAGCAGAGGAGACAGGCCCCAGAACCTTGCTTCCCATTTAGGAGGAGCTAGGCACAGTAGGTGGTGTGGGCCCCCACCCTCCTGGAGGGGACCCGCAGTCCTAAATGCCCCCGCGCCTTCTCCATATTGTGGGAAAAGCTGCCGCATCCATCACTGTCAGGCACCGAGTTTGAATAAATTTGAATGCACTGAGCCGTGGGCTGCAGTTTCTATAATATCACTTTCCAGTTTGAATATTTCACTTACTTTTTTTTTTAATTTCTTTTTATCCAACAGTTTTTCCTCCTTTTCATCTACCCCTGCTGCAGCCAAGCTCAGGATATAGAGAGAGGACAGTGCCTCGAGGGTGTCTGAGATGGGAAGAGGCCAGGACTTCACCAGCTTTGGCATCTCTGTCCTCCCACCCACTGGGACCCCTACCCAGCACATGTGCTCCTTGGACCCAGAGCCTGATCTACCCCAGCTTGTGTAGATGGAGAAACAGCAGCCAGAGAATGAGCCACCCTCACACTCCACCCCTTCTTCCCTACAGGGGCCTGAGCCCCTCACCTACTGACCCTCCATCACATGGGCGCGTACACACATCATCTGATATATTGATTTTTCCCTAGATGTTAATAGTAGATTGCAATTTCCCACTAGGAAGTTTCTCCTAAGTCTCTCCAGCCACTGTCCTGCCTTCCCTTGGAAATAATGACCCCAGTTCTAGACCCTTTCCACCATCTCCCTGCAGCTCTCAATCCATCAGCGTGGTACCACCAATACAGCCATGTCTTCTGGATGAGGGCTGCTGGGAGGGAGGAAGGACTAGGGTCCTGATGGCGCACCCCAGAGAATCACCCCCAGGTCCTGACCATGAACCCCATGATTTGCTAGACCTTGCTGGTACCATCTCCACTCCCTTCCCAGAGCTCAGGGACTAGGGAGAGCCAAGGAGCAAGTCAGGAATGAGACTATCCAGGAACAAACAAGTCGGGATTGCATTTGAAGTGGAGTCTAGGTGGGAATGGGGAGGTAAGGAAGTTCAGAAGGGTGTTCTGGGAACCCTTTGAGTCTGTGAATATCTTTCCTTAGGGAGGTCTGGCCACACTGACCCTCGGACCATCCATAAGGCATGCCTACTACACTGACAATCTCTAGAGGGCAGTGACCCTTCATGAGGGTCCTGGTGACACTGACCATCACTGAGGACACTCTGCTACATGGGGTACAGTGACCAGCCAGCTGACATTGAATACTCCAACTATCTAAAAAGGACCCACGACATTGACCCTATGGGGATCCTTGACCTCCTTGATCTCCTCCAAGGAGACACCAACCATCTAGGCTATCTCCTATGGAGACACTGTTCATAGAACATGTCCCCTTCCTCCTGCCAGAAACAGCACTCGCTTCAAATACTGACAGTCTCCCACAATGCCTGTATCTACCACATGGTAGAAGGTGGGAGGTGGGGGATGAGAGGAAGCGGAGAGCCTCAGTGATCAGAGACCTTCTGGAGGTGATGATGCAGCTCCCTGTTCTGTGCCTGATCCTCTGTGCTCACAGTTAGGCTACGGAAGGGCAAGAGACAGGGAGGAAATGGCCAGCCTTTGAGAAGCTCACAGTTCAGCTAGAGAGCTGAAACTGTCATTAAGAGTAATATTTATGCCAGGTGCAGTGGCTCACGCCTGTAAGCCCAGCACTTTGGGAGGCCGAGGTGGGTGGATCACCTGAGATCAAGAGTTCAAGACAAGCCTGGTCAACATGGTGGAACCCCATCTCTACTAAAAATACAAAAATTAGCCTGGCTTGGTGGCAGGTGCCTGTAATCCCAGCTACTCAGGAGGCTGAGGCAGGAGAATCACTTGAACCTGGATAGTGGAGGTTGCAGTGAGCTGAGATCACACCACAGAGCTACAGCCTGGGCAACACAGTGAGATTCCACTAAAAAAAAAGTAATATTTATTTCTACTTTACATTTTGCCATATTCAAAGGGGTTTGAGGGGATTAGGAAATGCACGCATGCATGTACACACATCTACACACATCACTCAAACAGTGAAAGAAGAAGAGAGAGGACATTTGGAAACCATTTAAAGGCAGGAGGGAGATAAATGCACTAGAGATCTGGTGGGAGACAGTGTGTACAGTTGGTGTGGCCCCTGCAGGCTGGGCCCATGCTATTACTGGCCCGTCTCTCAGAGAGTTCATGCACCGTGGGTTCAGGTAGTTAGGGAAGGCTTTCTGGAGGAGGTGGAACCAGTCTGGGGACTTAACAGATGGCAGAAGTCCTAAACAGGAAAAAACCAACAGGAGCAGCATTCCAGCGGCAGGACCAGAGTGAGCCAAGTCAGAGAAATGAATGGAAGGTGAATGCATGGCCAGTGCCAGGTCAGGGAGGGGCTGGCAATGGGATTGGTGAGTTTGGGGTAGGGTAAGCCGGTGGGAGAGATACAATATATTCAGGGGACAGTGAAGAGATGAGAGAGAAACTGAAGGCCACTGATGGAGAGGCTAGGGGTGGTTGATGTGCTGAGAGCACTTAGGAGGTACCTCAGACTAGCTTGGCCCCACCCCAATATTTCCTAATTCTAATTCAGGCCCTTCAGCACCCCTTTCTTGCAGCACCCCCACCCTCTATGAGCTCAAATTCAGCATCCCAGTAAAGACAGAACTCACTAGGGGAGAGGAGCCATACAAAACAGGGGCCCTGGAAGAGGGGCACCCCTATGAGGGTGGGGGCTGAGCTCTCCTCCCCCCAGGGTGCCCCGGCGGGGCCTGCAGCGGGAGGGAATGTGGTGTGAAGGCAGAGGCTCTCCTGCCGCACCATGACAGATGATTGACTCGAAACAATATCTAAGGCGATCAGGATAAAGTGCTGGCCATTTCAAGGCTCAGCAGAATTCAGATTCTAATTAGACTTCTCACCACATTCCAAATAAAAATGGTTCCCCTGGTATCTTCTTTGCCTATCAGGTGTCTCTCCCTGATCGCTGGAACAAAACGCATAAAGAAAGTGATTAAAGCCATAACAAAGGCATAAAATTGGAATTATCGCTGCCACCACATCTGGGAGCATGGAGTGTCACCACACCGCCCCCTCCTCCCCAAACCCACACACACGCAGAAGTGCTGCCCCATCACAGCTCCTGGCTGGGCACTCTGTAATGAGAGCCATCAGATGGGTTTGGAGATGGAGGCCTGGGGGCTCCAGGGTGGGTGGTTGGGATGGAACTAGGGGGTCTAAGGAGTCAGGGGTTGAGATCAGGAGGTGAGTGATGTGGGTAAAAACGAGGGGCTCCAAGCCTGAGGAACAAGGGGGTGAGTGGACCAAGGAGTGAGGGGTAGGACAGGATAATGGTCACTGCCTCTAGTGTCTAGAGATTTACTAGTGGGGAGGGGCCTTGGGGGTCTTGCCTTGACGACCCCGCCACTCTCAGGACATGCGCACGTAAACACACGTACACACGCATGCACACACACACACCCACGCCCATGGCATGCTATAAAGATGCCCAAGCATTCCGCATGGGTGCCTATCTCTGTTGCCAATGCCAACAGACCAAAAGTCCCCCAACTGACCTACTGCCCTTCCGAGTAGGCTGGAAAAGGGAACTGAAAACCAGCCCTGACCACTGGACCCAGGGTTGGTTTTCAGTCCCCTTTTCCAGCCTACTTCCAATAGGGGGCACCTACTTCTAGAGTCTACTAAGTCCCCAACATGTGCGTGCACAGCCAGCAGGCAATCCAGAGACCTCTGTCCCCTACAACACACATTGACGCGCACACACACACAGACACACCAGACACCCACCATGCCTATAACAATACCCTCACACAGTGCATACACTCTGAAAACATATCACAAAGGCCCCCCATCTCGGCGGGGTGCCCTGGCCAGAGGGGTGTCTCTGGCCTCTCCAGCTCTCCCGCCTCCCTACTGCAGCCCCGTCTGCCCCTCACAGCCAGCCTGGTACCTGGTACTGGGCAGTCTTGTTCCCTGCGTGGGGTGGGTAGATGGGCGGGAGGTCCAGAGGAGGGTGAAGGAGTGGGAGCGGGGCTCTGAGCAGGGACGATATAAAATTAAAAGGTAAAAAGCAGGAACGCAAATGGAGGGTGCTTTCAGCTTTCACATTATTAATGACTCTTCAAAAAATCGGCGAGTTTTCCAATCTTCTCTGAGAAGCGCTTGAAGGAGCTCACAGATGAAACTGACCTTCAAAATGTTCTTTGGTCTTTAGTTAAGAAATTCGCTCGCCATTATGGCATCATTAGGGAAACAAGGATAAAATTACTCCATGGTTAATGACCTATAGTATCTCCCCACCAAAATTTGTTTCAGATCTAATAAAACTGTGCTTAACACACTCGGATGAGTTATGAGGACTGTTCTGCAGGGTATTAAAATGTGGAAAATAGATTTTCCGAAGCTGGGGGGACTGGACTTTTTGAATCAGATAGCAGAATGGAATTTTCTGGGCAATAAATTCTTCCATGTCTCAATTTCATCTCGAGCTCTCTCTCTCCTGCCTGCCTCTGCCCCTCTCTCTCCCTCATACTCTCCCCCCACTCTCTGTGTCTCTCTCTCTCTCTGTCTCTCATCTTTCCCTAAAATACTGAAGCAACACAGAAACCTTTTGAATTTGAAGCCTACATAAACTTTGAGAAAATCATAGTGGCAAAGGCCATCTGCATGTGACAGTGGGAGGCTGCATGTGTGCACACATTTTCATGGGTCCTGCCTGTCGCATAAGAGTGGAGGCAAGGAAGCAGCTTTCCTCACCACCTCACCCAAGTGCCTCTATTCACACTCAAGGATGGAGTGCCACCTTCCAGCTCTCTACTGCTGGCCAGGCTGACCGATCTCACCCTCTACCCCCAAATCACAGGGCATACCCTTGCTAACGAACCTTCCTAATACAGCCCTTCCCCCACCCAGGCCTCAGCACATACCAATGCCAGGTGTCAGCCTCTATGAAGGTACACCTGTCCTTGTCCACCCCAAACTTCATGGTAATGAGAGGGGGTTGACTGCACTGGCCTTGTGAAGGGTCAGAGCTGCCCTGTTTTGCACATGTGTGTGCCCCTGAGCACGTGTTAGCACTATTGATGGGGCACACCCAGGTGCCCTGGCCAGCGAGGCTGGAGGCTCAGACCTGAGCCCCAGGCCCAAGCAGTGGCTGAAGGTTTTCGGGGCTGGATACTGCCGCGGAGAGAGGTGGCTGGTGAGGTAATGGCATTTTGCTCTCTTTAAACTTTAATCTTTCCTATTAATTCCCTGCAACTGGAGAATGTGTGAGAGTTAATGTTCCGTGAACGTGTTTCGCACTCGGCAGGCTCTTCGAGCTAATTACCTTCAGGTGCTAAATGGAGGGAAATTGCAATCCATTTGGATGTGAAAAAATTTCGCCTTCCCGTCCCCTGTGAGACATCCTTTTTCCTGAGTGCTGCAGAAAGAATGCTCTCTGGGTGGGAGTTTTTTTCCTAATGTTTTTTTTCTTCGGCCCTCTCCCCTGCCCCCTTTCTCCAAGAGTCTAGGTTTTGCAGGACAGTGGTGGTCGGAGACTGGAGGAGGCTGGGCCTAAGCTCAAGGTCCTCATCTAGGGTGGAGGCCAGGTGGGAAGGGACTTCATGCAGGGGAGACACCCCGGCTGAGAATCTCGCCCCCGCCCCTTGGAGGCCCTGGAGTGGAAGTGTATTTACATACTTAATAACACGCTTATTACCAATGTTTCTCAGCTGCTAGGTTTTGAATACAGCTATAATAGAATTTTACAAGCCACATAAAAGCTATCCGTCTCTTGGACCCTTAACTGGGGTGGCTGGTAGGGCGGAGGACAGGGAATGGAGAGTGGAAAAGAGGGGGG